>NC_079223.1:22324727-22624727 GCF_029633865.1 Lampris incognitus | reverse complement strand
CAAAAGTCAGTCCTCTCAGGATTGTATTTTTCTCTTTAGTATTTTGTTGTTTTTGTTACTGCTTTCTTTAATTATTGAGTCTGTAAAAAAAGTATATTCATAGATAACGTTTTGACTTTCTAGCAACTATTGGCAACAAATCATGTTTGGTAAGACTTTGCGGCACGGTGGCGCAGTGGTTAACACAGTCGCCTCACAGCAAGAAGGTCCTGGGTTCGAGCCCCGGGGTTGTCATCCCAGGTCATCCTCTGTGTGGTGTTTGCATGTTCTCCCCGTGTCTGTGTGGGTTTCCTACCACAGTCCAAAGACATGTAAGTCAGGTGAATTGGCCACACTAAATTGTGTGTGTGTGTGTGTGTGTGTGTGTGTGTGTGTGTGTGGGTGTGTGTGTGTGTGTGTGTGTGTGTGTGTGTGTGTGTGTGTGTGTGTGTGTGTGTGTGTGGGGCCCCTGTGATGGACTGGCGGCCTGTCCAGGGTGTCTCCCCATCTGCCGCCCAATGAATGCTGGGATAGGCTCCTGCATCCCATGACCCCGGTTGGGATAAGTGGCTTGGATAATGAATGAATGAATGAATGGGAAGACTTTGTTATCATTTTATCTCAATGTATTGAGTTGAGAAAATATGGGACGATTGTGTAGTGAAGATATTGTTTATGGTGGAAGGTCACACATTGTTTTTATCAAAGAGTCACTGGAAACCACAGTGTTAGACATGGCTATGGTTCGGTGGATGATGCTCCATGTTGTTCAGTGTACTGCACTATAGTGGTGGGAAGTCCAACTCTGTTCTTTCAGACCGTCCAAGAGTGGAGAGCCAATTCTGAATTGATTAATTTGATTCCTTTTAAAAAGAAATGATTATTTCATGGCCTGCAGGCTACCCACACCACTCATCTGACGAATCAATCAAACATGACTGGCAAGGCTCTTCCACAGTCATGGTTCTGCGGTACAGAGACATGGACAAAGATGGAAACTGAGGGCATGACAGCCCATTTATTAAAACACGAATAAAACCTGATTAAAACAGCAACACAAAAAAATTGAGTTAAAACAAGACATCTATAGAGTCTGTATGGGAGACAGCTGCACATTTCAAGCTCTCCTTGTCCCTGTGGATGCTATTTAATCTGTCCTGCATTAATGAGGCTAATTTGGGGCTGTTGGTCTGAACCCCACTGACAAACTAAGCACCACATGTCACAACTTAAATTAACTATATGTCTTGTATGAGTTGATTTTAGTGGGTCGCTTTGTGAGTGACTAACCACATCAGTAGGTAACTATCACTGATTCAGCCAGCGACTAAACTGCAAGCTCTTGCTGCACTCATTCACTTCACTGACAGATTTGATCTAACACGGCATTCACCTGGTAAAAATGAATACTTAGAGCTTTTGGCAATACTTTTGGCACATACTTCAAGTATGTGGTGCCACCGCATACTTGAACAGCAGCTTATAGAGCTTATACAGCAGACTGAATCTATTGGCTGAAAGTAACTAAGATATTCGCGTGAGAGTCGATTCAACTCATCCATTAAGATGGAGATATAGTTTATTAACCCCCATGGAGAAATTCATCCTCTACATTTAACCCATCCATCACTTTAAAGAGGAGGTGTTTTTGAACGATTCACTTGTGAATTGCACATCACTATTGCACTAAATGCATTTCACATCTGGCAAGCTTGGCACCAGCCCATGATTCTGCTCTTACGGTGTTGAAAATTCAGATGCCGAACCTCCGACCTCTCCTCAAAAACATGTACTCATGTAAATGTTGAGGGAAAATTACAAACACAGGAAAATAACAGGTATAACCTACTTCAAAAGTGGATTGGTCACTATAATTGGCCCCCTTTAATGGGTTCACACAAAAAGTATGTGTATATCATATTATTTACATCATGTCAACAACCTTATGAGCTTATTTACATTGAGGTGGGCTGTGGCAGAGTGGGGTGCCGTCTCACTTGTCTCAAATCAGCCTACTCAAGACAAGCTAAAACATGGCTGCAACCTGGGCCATAAAGTATACCACGCAGGGCCCGTGTGGTAGGGGATCCCCGCTGTCCAAACGAGCCCCGCCCCCGCCTGTCAACAGCTACTATGATAAGAATTTTAAAAAGTATATATTTCTATTATTATTATTATTATTCTTTTTTAAACTTTTTTCTCCCCACTTGTATCCAGCCAATTACCCCACTCTTCCAAGCCATCCCGGTCACTGCTCCACCCCCTCTGCCGATCCGGGGAGGACTGCAGACTACCACATGCCTCCACCGATACATGTGGAGTCGCTGGCTGCTTCTTTTCACCTGACAGTGAGGAGTTTCACCAGGGGGACATAGTGCGTGGGAAGATCATGTGTTACATGGGAGGATCATGACCAGAGGAGGCACTAGTGCAGCGACCAGGACACATACCCACATCCGGCTTCCCACCCACAGACACGGCCAATCATGTCTGTAGGGACACCCGACCAAGCCGGAGATAACACGGGGATTCGAACCGGCGATCCTCATGTTGGTAGGCAACAGAATAGACCACTGTGCTACCCGAACGCCCCACACTAAAAGACATTTTGATGGGTTTTGTGAGGGTGAAAGGCTATTGGATGCGGAGGAATACTTCAGAGTGTCAGTATTTTATGCAGCTGTAGACACTGCCATTGCACAGGGACATGCAGGTTTTGTGGCATGCAAAAGGTTGCACAGAGGTTTGGGTTTTTACACCCACAAGAAATTAAAAAAAATTAAAAAAAAAAAATCCGATGATGAAATGTAGAAATCAGCAACTACCCTAGCTGAACAACACAAATATGACTTATTTATGGATTTTCCAGAACAAGTGCTCCCATTTAGATGCACATTAGCGTCCACCATAAAGGAAACCGAGCATGGCTCAATTCTAGATTTGGTGCACACTCTATTCAAAAAGCACCACTCCATATGACCAAGTATGCCTGATGTAGCCACGGCTATTAAACTATATTTCTTCCTCTACCCATGACTGTCACAAGTGCCAAAGGATCCGTCTCAAAACTGAAATGAATTAAAACATATCTGAGAAGCACCATGGCATAGGAGAGACTGTTGCGGCTGGGCATCCATAAAATAAACATTAAATATTAAATATTTATCAAAAAATAAATAATGAAAATAAACGTGCTCTCAGTGTGGATTTTAAGAGGGTGGCATGGGATCTTTCTCAGTGATACGCTAAAGGATGTGCGCATGTAATACTTGCCTACAAGCCTGTAAGAAAACAGATACTGTAGTCCTATTGCTAAGATGAATGTGTATTCAAAACTGATGTAATATTTTTTGCTCTGTTTGAGAAACCGATTTAAAATAAAAATAATTTGGCCTTAAAGGAAAAGCTTTTGCCATCTATCTTAACATGTAACAATCTGAGTTGAATGGGCTGGTGGGCTTTTTTACAATAACGTTGATAATAAAATCCATCAATCTGCGACAATGAGGAACGAGGAGTCAATTACGGAGTACCTTGGACAGCTCCCACTACGATGCCTGTTGCAGGATCAGCATCCTGACAGTGGTTTTGACACTTTATAGTTTGTGATGTTAAAAAGCTCCAACAGTTTAACATTGAGGCTGCGCAATACAATAACTCCATAATCTGTGTCCAGTGTTCTAAAGGAGGCTGTTAAATTACGTTGTGCATTTGAAATGATAAGTATCCTCACTATGAAAGATGTTACAATTCACCTGCTCTGGGACATCCGGGCAGCGTAGCTGTCTATTCCGTTGCCTTCCAACAAGGGGATTGCTGGTTCGAACCTATGCGTTGGTCAAGCGCATAGATTCGAACCTTATTACAGACACAATTTGCCGTGTCTGCGGGTGGGAAGCCGAATGTGGGTATGTGTCCTGGTCGCTGCACTAGCGCCTCCTCTGGTCGGTCGGGGTGCCTGTTTGGGGGGGGGGACTGGGGGGGAATAGCGTGATCCTTGAACGCGCTATGCCCCCCCTGGCAAAACTCCTCACTGTCAGGTGAAAAGAAGCGGCTGGCGACTCCACATGTATCGGAGGAGGCATGTGGTAGTCTGCAGCCCTACCCAGATCGGCAGAGGGGGTGGAGCAGCGACCGGGATGGCTCAGAAGAGTGGGGTACTTGGGTGGATATAATTGGGGCAAAAAGGAGGAGGGGGGGGATAAACAAAAAAAATGCCTGCTCTGTGCTGCAGGAAAGAGGCCCACTCAGGGTTAGCTGCGGGGGGACCTCATGTTTGCATTACGGTGCTGTCTGCAACCCAGACACACCAAAGACTGGGAGAGAGCGGAACCTGCGGGGATGTGGACCTGCATCGCTTTCTCCCCTGTGAAAGACTTTAATAAGACATCATGGTTTTTATTCTTTGTTTTAATTGTTTTCGAATCTCCAGTGTGTTTAGTTGTTTTAATAAACAGGTTGTTGCATCCTTCAACTGCCATTGCTGTCCGTACCTCTGTGCCAGAGAACCCCAGCTGTGGTGCAGACTTGTCACATGGACAATCATGAGTATCGTTTTATTAAGTTTTATTAAATTCTCAAGGAGTTTTGTGACTTTGAGTCATTATGCCTTCATGGAATATGTACTTGGTAGCATGTCATCTAAAATAAGTGTTTTCTAGAAGTGATCCTTTCCTCCTTCTTCTCCACTTCTGTTTACCTTTGAGATTATGGTAGATGGACTGCATTTATATAGCGGCTTTTCTAGTCTACCGACCACTCAGTGTATGCCTCACATTCACCCTGTCACACACACATTCATATACTGATGGCGGAGGTTGCCATGGAAGGTGCCATCCTGCTCATCAGGAGCAGTTAGGGGTCAGCGCCTTGCTCAAGGACACTTCGACATGCTCTCTGGAGGAGCCGGGGATCAAACCAGCAACCTTCTCATCACTAGATGACCTGCTCTACCTCCTGAGCCATGCTGCCCCAGATTAGTGACATTAGTCAACACTTAGAAAATAATTCTGGTTGTGAGGTACAACCTTGGACAATATTAATACTACGTAACCGACATCTTCCCTTTAACAGAGCTCTGCAGAGGCAGAACTGCCTTGGTAACACAGCCCCTCAGTCATGTCAGCTGCAAATTCCAACATGATAGGATGACAGCAGTTCAGATACAGAACAAAGTGATTTAAAGAGGTGGATTCTTACTTGGGTCTGACAGGATGGAGTCAGTCTTCGGTAGGAACTGGTCACAGCGGATTCCCTGGTATCCCTCTCGACACCTGGTGGAGAAACAAGAGAGACTGTCAAGATCAAACTGTTGAGCTTCTATCGAAGAAGCGGGGAGATTTGCTGCCAGTTGGCAAATTGGTAATGTGAACTGGTCAGGAAGCCCCATTGCTTATTACAAGCTCATCTGATGCGATTGTACAAGTTGTGCATATTGCCTTAAAATGCTTTGACAGAATGTCCGTCACACCAAGGTCATGAAAAAAATCAAACCAGCTATTAAATGAAAAGATTTAGGCATCTTTAGGAATCAGAGCTTTCAAAGGTTGCTGAATATTAAGAATATTTTTTCTTTCTCTCGTGTGTTTTTGATGAGTTTTTTTTCTCTTATTGTTCACAGTAGCTGATTTTGTATTGTGCACTACAACTTGCATTGAATTTGAACTATACAGTACAGTGGGAAGTGAGTTTGCGATGTATAGCAGCTGAATTAACTTAAGAGTAGGTGAGAAGGGGTAGGAAAAATAAGTAGGAAAAGTAAGTATACTTCCTCCTACTCCTTTTCCAACATGTGACAAATAATCTGGTGCATATGGGGATTTGTTCGCTGAGTTGATGTGTGGATTTGTTGATCACTTCAGATTATTGGCAATGGCTTATCTGTATGTTATATCCTGCTTATTTACACGTTTGAAATAAACCATCATCATCATTTGTACACTGATTATGGGTATTCTGTTTTCCGTCATTGTTTTCGTCAATGTGAAGCACTTTGGGTGTCTAGAAAAGCACTATATAAATGTAATTATTATTATAATTATTATCATTATTATCATCACCATCATCATCAACATGTGATGACACAAGAAATTTGTATGACTAAAAAATAACTAGTGAAATTCATATTTACCTCTAGACTATTATTCAGTGAGTTTCACCTCACGAAATAGAACCCCCCTCCAATAAATAGAGGGGGGGGGGTGAGAGCGAGGGAGAGGGGGGATATACTGCAAAGTTTGTGACCCAAACTCAAACCCAAGATCCTACCAGCAGACCTGAGCCCACATCTATGTACTTTATTGATTTAACCGCAACAAAGACCAATGATTTTTTTAAAAAATGTATTTAATCTCATATCAATATGGACTAAGGCAATATCAAACAATCTTCTATTTGTGCATTTGTGCAATTAAATGTGCACATTTAATTTGTCAGTTTATATCCAGAAAAAAAAACAGAAACAAAAAAACAGAGCGGCTAAAATATAAACCAATGTATGTCCAAATGTCCAAAAGCTTATGAAGAAGCTGACTGTATTGTGTTTGACTCTCAGGGTGTGCATTTGCACCTTCCAGTGAGTTTCTGTCAGTTAAGCTGTGATCATTAAGCAGAAAATGGATTTTCAAGCATGTTGGTTTATCTTCAGTCTCTGGGATATCCTTGACAGTGAAAGGTCTTGCTTTCAATCAGTTTAACCCCCAAATGAGGCAGAGTAGTATAGGTGATCATGTTAAAATCAGTGGGTGAATCTATACTAACTTACATAAAAGCCTTACTGTATCTTACCCATGCATTGAAATGTCATGACACATAAGATCCCCACCTAGAAAACTCGTAACGTGTTTGCTGGCCTTGTCTTTGGTTAGTCAGGACAACTCGGGTATCTAATGCAATAAAGCATTATTATACTTCATTGCATTAGAGTGACAATAGAGTGGCACTTTGGGTGCACTAATATTTTATTGAGAACACAGGGCAAATTTCCTTGTGCAGTAGATAGAAGCAGATCCATGGCATGAGAAGCGGAGGTGGGTGAGCAGCAGCCAAGCAAATGATAAATGGTAAATGGACTGCATTTATATAGCGCTTTTCTAGTCTGCTGACCACTCAAAGTGCTTTACAGCATATGCCTCACATTCACCCATTCACACACATTCATACACTGATGGTGGAGGCAAGGCACCAACCTGCTCATCAGAAGCAGATAGGGGTTCATTGTCTTGCTCAAGGACACTGGCACGCTCTCTGGAGGAGCCAGGGATCGAACCAGTGCCCTTCCGATTACCCACTCTACTTCCTGAGCCATGCCGGCCTATAATCCCTACTGCACAGCACAAACTAGTTTCCTCCATGTTAAATAGCCAGCACTTTAGTGAGGGTGATTTGGATGGGTGTATGGCAAATCAAGGTTCTCATTGTCCAGGACTTTCCAAGGACATTTTCCAGGACTTTTACTTGGATGGCAGCCATTGCTCAGAGAAGGTCATATTACTCAGTATTAATTAGCAGTGGAAGCCTCAACAGTCTCTAAGTGGACTGTGTAACTTCTAGCCAGTCACTGAACATACTGTTGAGCAATGATGTGCAATCTCCATGGCTAAAAATATGTGAGTTAAGCTAAAAATCACACAAGAAATATGATTTTAGTGGGCAAAAGTAAGGTTTTACAACCTACTTTACAATTTTCCATGACCTCAATATTATTTCCCTGATATGTGATCAATTTTATTATTTTCCAGGTGTTTTCCGAGCCTTGTGCAGCCAGCTTAAATCTCACCGACTCATTTTTTTTTTTTGCTACAAGTCTGGAAAGGACACATTTAAAATCGATTGAGGCCGGCAGCTGGAAGTCAGACAAATGAGCAAACTGAGCAGGGTTTGGATGATGATGACTAGTGAACAGTGTCGTGTTTGGAAAGCAAGAACAATGGCTACGCTGTTCACTGGTTGTCAACATCTAAACACTCCCCATAACTCATTGATTGGCCGGGCTCAACTCATACCAAGGACAGCTTCGCCGGACCTATATCCAGAACAAAATCTAAGCTCACCAGCTATAGGGCCGGCTGTGCAAGGCTATACTTTTGTTTTCCACGACTGGATATTTTTTTCTATAAATTTCCAGGTTTTCCAAGATGTGTGGAAACCCTATGGAATATGTGACTGAGTCAACCGGGGTTAGTTTCCTGACTGAACTTACTCCACCCATTTTTTGTTTGCCAAGCACTCCGTGTTCTCTAGTTATAATGGGGGAAATGCAGCTAACATTTATGAAAGGTAACAAGGAGCATTACAATAGAAGCACATATTCTCATTTGACTGTCTTCTCTCGCCTTTACCTCTTTTGTTGTTACATCGTTCACTCACCCCCGATCCAATTTCAAACTACATCTCTTTCTGTCCTTTCTTATCCTGGCAACCTCCAACCAACTGCTCCTCTTTACCCCTTTATATTTTTTTTTCTCTGACAGATCTGGTTTTACTCCCTGTATGCCCTGAGGGATTACATGAGAGAGAGGGAGGGCGAAAGACGGGGAGAGGAGGAAAGCCAATTAACATATCCCATGGGTCCAAGCTGCAGGCACACATACAGAGGGAACACCAGTGTCCCTCCTGGCAGAACAAGGAAACCACATACATGCCGAATTGAAGTTTACATACGAATGCGGTTTGACACATCAAAGATCTGGCTCTGTGCAAAAGAACAGTGGCTTGTTACAAAAAGGCCCATTATTGGCTGATATTTCATCTACATCGACACTGATTTCACTCATGAAAAGAATGTGGCTGACAACGATGCAATCTCTGTGCCCCTGGTATGCTACTAGGAAGTCCTCCATCAATGGAAAGGGAAATTAAGTGTGAGAAGACTGCATACAAATTTGCAGTAGTTTAAGTTGTCAACGTTGTCAAATGTTCTCTACATGGTACGGTACTCGATCGCGCAGATCACTATGCCATTTTGCTTCCCCGAAATAGCTATCTAATACTCACCCCTGAAACAATAGTTCTACGTATGTCACGCAAATAGGGTAACCAGACGAACCGAAAAATTCGAGACAATCCCAAATTATGAGCAGTTGTCCGCAATCCCGAATCCCGTCCTGTTTGTCCAGAAAATTAGACTTAACCCGAGTTTTGATTAGTTATAACCTAATAACACATTAAATACTGATAGTTGTGAAACGTTATTTTTGTGTTCCCCACAGATGGGCACTGTTAGCCTACATGGATTATGGCTGTTGTAGTTTTTTTTTAGCTGTGTACAGTAGTTCCATTAATTAATAAGTAACTATGCATAGCAGCAACACATAGCAAGTTGCAGTAGTCCCAAGGACAGGCGATGTGCAGGCAGATATAATAGGCACCGCACTGATAAAAATGAATAAAATAAAATGAATTTTATGTAATGGAAGATTTACACACTGTTACATACAACACAGTCACTGTGTTTCTATATGTCCTAATGATAGTTGACTTCATGTTCATGAACAAAATAATAAATTTAGTGTTGATTTTTGACTTTTACATATTTTACAGTCACTGTTACTGTTCGTTGACATTGAATGTGATGTACTGGAGGCCACGCCCACTGTGACCACTGTGACCACGCCCACCCCAACTCCCCTGCCCCAACTTTCACCCATTGTCATCTGGTCATCACCCTACATGAAACCAGAGTCAAAACCCTCGATTTAACTCATAACAGAAAGGGGTCTGATAGGAGCAATATTAGCAAAATATACATATTCTAACTTTTTTTTTTTGGCTTTTTCCTCCTTTTTCTTCTCAGTTGTATCCGGCCAATTACCCCACTCTTCTGAGCCGTCCTGGTCGCTGTGCCAACCCTTCTGTCAATACAGGAAGGGCTAAAGACTACCACATGCCTCAGTACATGTGTAGTCACCAGCCGCTGAGGAGTTTCGCCAGGGGGATGTAGCACGTGGGAGGATCATGCTATTCCCCCCACTTCCCCCTCCCCCCTGAAAAGGCATCCCGACTGACCAGAGGAGGCGTTCCTGCAGCGACAAGGACACATACCCACATCCGGCTTCCCACCCACAGACACGACCAATTGTGTCTGTAAGGACACCTGACCAAGCCGGAGGTAACACGGGGATTCAAACCGGCGATCCCTGTGTTGGTAGGCAATGGAATAGACCACTGCACTACCCAGATGCCCTATAGTCTAACATCTGAAAAAATTTTTTGTTGTCAGCAGCCAGTTACATTCAACCATTGCCTTATTTCGATCAATACAACATCATTAGCGCTTTAACTGGTAATCAATAAGCATCTGCTGGTCAATTGGCATTTGTGCATCAGTGAAGTGATCTGCTGTCTGAATACTCTATATAAGGTTAAGGTTCTGAAACTGAGTTCCTTGCTTCAGTTTGGTTCAATTCTAAAAATTGCATTCCCCACTAATTGTTAACCTCAACTGAAGTTGGGGGTATTGTAACCTATAACATATTAATGGGCCACTTTTAGCAAAGATAGATTTTTCCACTGCATTTGAATGTGTGGTCAATGAGTCTCTCCCTGACATATGCCACTGGGACATGAACTGCTGACTAAGCTTACTCTGAGGGGAAGTGACCTTTTCGCACTAAGAATAGAGGATGCTCCTGATCAAAAGAATGGAGATGTATTGGTATCAGTGGCATGTGCCTGTTTGTTATGCCTATTAGTGAGAACTGTGCGAGCAAGAAACCAGGCAGCAGAGATTATAATGAAAAAGTATGGCGGAAAAACAAGGGTGAGTTTGAAAGCAATAGAGGAAATACAATGGACACGCGTTGACTCGTGGAGGTACACAGAAACATATATGCAGCACAACATACACAAGAGCCCGGATGTAAGAAATTTTGAATATGATGTCCATGTCACTAACCATAACGCATTGTGCCAGCATAACATCTGGATGTTGTAGCGCAACTGACTGCTCGACTGTTTTGGGCTGATTGGACACTAATAAAGATGACAGATGCTACTTAGACATCGATGAGCCTGCTATGTAATGGTACCCACAAGAACTGCACTGTGCGTCTGAAAAGAGCTAACAGAACTTCATCAGAAAGTCATCAGTGTGTAGTAATGTTCTAGGCAAATTAGCCAAAGTTCATATGGACTAAACAAAATAGTACACACACACACACACACACACACACACACACACACACACACACACACACACACACACACACACACACACACACACACACACACGGTATGTTCAATGGTATGTTCTTTCACAGTAGTTTTATTGACAGCTGATGATTGCTTATGGCATGAAACAGGCTTATACTGTCTCATAAAGAATTTACTTGACTCACTGGATTATATATATTTTTTTTTTATTTTGAGATACTTTATTGATCCCTGTGGGGATAATTTAATCCTGCATTTAACCCATCCTAGCTGTATAGCTAGGAGCAGTAGGCAGCCGCCATGCAGCACCCAGGAACCAATTCCAGTTATTTCTTCCTGTTGCCTTGGTCAGGGGCACAGACAGGAGTATTAACCCTACCATGCATGTCTTTTTGATGGTGGGGGTAACCGGAGCACCTGGAGAAAACCCAGCGCAGACACGGGGAGAACATACAAACTCCACACAGAGAATGACCTGGGATGACTCCCAACGTTGAACAACCCCGGGGTTTGAACCCAGGACCTTCTTGCTGTAAGGCGACAGTGCCAACCACTGGGCCACCGTGCCGCCCAACTGAGCTGCTTGTGTTTGAACCAATACAATCAAGTTGGTTTTCACAACCAATGGAACTTCTGAAACAGGTTTTTCAGTCTGTTTAAATGTGACAGTGACGTTTCACAACATTTATAAATTGATACACACTCGTTAATCTTTGACTTGGTTTTGCCCTCTATGATATGATATAACACCGGGCAAAACACAGAATCAAGTTAATTTTCATTAATTTCAACAATTTAATTCAATTAAGGTTCATGGGTTGGATTCTGTCCAAGCAAGCAATGGAGAAGTTGCCAGTTTATCACAGGGCCAAAATGAACAATTACGCCACTCAGATTTAGAATATCTGACCCCTTAATGCCTTTAGATTGTGGAATATAGTTATTTCACCCGTCTTTCTAGTTTGGGATACTTTCAAAATATCGTAAACATTCATCATATCTGTTCATTGTACATCAGACTGTGAACATTTGATACAAATGAAATAATAAGACAATTTGTGGTGTTAGGTCTGGCATGAAGAAATATGAGAACCAAATAACTCTTCCTACTCTGGCAGGCTAAACATTTAGACCAATTTAGTACAGTGCAGCCACACAGCAATATGGGCCTCAACTGTCTATTAAAAGAACATATACCACAATCTATTGGTTCAACTGTGACAGGGTGGTTCAATGATCTCCAAATTGTGGGCCATTTCCTCAGCATGTAATCCATTTCAGAGCAAAATGGCCAACCAGAACTGGCAACTTGGCCCAACAAATAAACAGGAAATTACCAAGGAACAGTGTTGTTTCTGTTCCTGTACGGCCTGACACCACCCCAATCTACTCAGAGGACATTTCAAGAGGCATTACAATCCAGGCAGCCCCATAACTTTTAAAATTAACTGAGAATGCTGTGCCTAATAGTTTGTAGAGCATGAGGAATGTTATTTTCGTAATGTGCAATTTTATAACGTGGATATCATCTTCTAAAAAAAAAGTAATTCAAGAATTACTTTGGATGGAAACTCATTTTTAAATTACATTCTCTTCGAAGACATGCAATCAATTATTGCATGCACTATGTGATGTCATCCAATCAATTACACAGTTTCTTGTTATAGTGATACAGAATGAGGGCAATGAACAGGAAGTTAGAGAGAGACTCACAGTTCACTACGCAGCTTAAGAGTGAACATTCACGGTACAGAAGACTACACAGTCAATTAACCTGAATTCAGAATAGTCAATTTACAATACATTTCATATTTAAGAGGCCAGACTGTAACTATATTCACATGAGAATCAAACAATGTGTATATCAAGTTACAGAACCAATAAAGAAAAAGGGAAATGACATGCAAATTCGGGGCTGATATGACTCACTACAGGCATAGAATATATTCTTTCATCATGTATGCTGTAATTAGATTTTAAGCCTAAATAATGAACATCTTGAGCATTTTATTTTACTGTGGCTACCTATCAAGTCATCTTGTTATACATAGCAAACCCTACTATAATCCAATATGTCTCCTGGATTATAACGCGCCTTGCTTCTCCAAGGCTTGTTTAATCACATGTGCGGAAAACCAAATACAATTGACAACTCAAACTTCAAAGGGGACCGGAGATGATTACTTTTCTGCTTTAATGATATTATATATCCCTCGCCGGTAAAAGTCTCCATCTATTTTGCCCTTTTTTGATGAAACAGAAAATTGAAATGAGAATCTAGCATCACTAGATATCAGGGGAAGCCCCCACCATACTGCTCACAGTGTGATTGAAATGCATCTGGGGCACCATATCTCAGCCTTGACAGGGTGTGAGGGGCAGGCAAGGTGGGAAACTGTCTGTGAATACTATATGTGTGTGTCTGCATGCACACACAGGTGTGTGTGCCAGATATATTAGTTTGCACATATGGGTTTGATACGGAGAGAAAGTGAACGAGACAACAGAGTGCTCGCATGTGTTTGGATTTACAGGTGCACAAGTGCACAGACTACCTGGCAAGGTCATTGAAGGACAAAGCATTCATTCAACCCAACATTTTTTTCTGCAAATTTTGCAAACATACATACTGTATGCAGGCCCTCACATACTATGACATATTTTTTGTAGTTTTTGATCTTTTATAATATATATGAGATAGATAGAATAGATGTGTAGATGGATATATATATTTCATTCTTTATTGTTTTCAGGAAGGAAGGTTTCCACTCATCCTGTATGGATGTTTGATTTAGAATTATTTTAATCTTTAGGCTGGTTTTTGTTGCGGTTCTAACTCCAAAAGTCCAAAGTGTGGTTGGCATAGTTGCTTATAAATAATTTTCTTCTGTTTTTCTGGACATTTTAGATGCTTTAGGGCCCTTGCCCCCTTATTCCTGAGTTTGAATTTTGGGTTCATGTTTATTCAAAATAAATATTATCTATTACTACTTTCGGCTGCTCCCGTTAGGGGTCGCCACAGCGGATCATCCATTTCCATCTCTTCTTGCCCTTTGCATCTTCCTCTGTCACACCAGCCACCTGCATGTCCTCCCTCACCACATCCATAAAGCTCCTCTTTGGCCTTCCTCTTTTCCTCTTCCCTGGCAGCTCCATATTCAGCATCCTTCTCCCAATATACCCAGCATCTCTCCTCTACACATGTCCAAGCCATCTCAATCTTGCCTCTTGCTTTGTCTCCAAACCATCCAACCTGAGCTGTCTCTCTAATATACTCATTCCTAATCCTGTCCTTCTTCATCACTCGCAATGCAAATCTTAACATCTTCAACTCTGCCTGCTCCAGCTCCACCTCCTGTCTTTTCGTCAGTGCCACCGTCTCCAAACCATATAACATAGCTGGTCTCACAACCATCTTGTAGACCTTCTCTTTAAATCTAAATAATAATATTTAAAATAAACATTATAATTTGGATTAACCCAGCAACCCTGAATTGGATTAAGTGATTAAGACAGTGGATAGATGGATGGATTAAAAAGTTCAAAATTGATTGGACTGGAAATGCTGTTTAACATATGTCTGAGCTCATTGAAGTTGAAAGGTCTAATGAAAATGACCTAAAAAACTTGTATCACAGCTTGAACACAGTTCACTTTAAACCTGCAGGTTCTCCTACTGTAAGTCAAACCCTGTGTCCTAAAGTTTGGCTTTTCGGTCTTTTTTTTTTTTTTTAAAGAACACAACAAATGCTTGTGAAAAGAACATAAGCAATTAGATTTAACTGTCTATATCAACTGGGCCAAGGATGATCTTTCATTATATCAAATGTGATGCTATTTGCTAGTCTTGCCTTTTAAACCTTCATCCATCTCAGGACACTTCCAACTCCAGGCTGATTCAGTATTTTTTTTGTAATTCAGAGAATTCCACCTCTTATCATGCTGTAAACATGGACAGGCATGGGCGCAAGTCCATGAATACTGGGATGGCATCCAGTGCTTTACCCGTTCCCCCGTCCATAGGGTTAGTGGTTGTGTCAGGAAGAGCATCCGACATAAAATTTTGCCAGATCATTATGCGGATTGACAAGACCGCCATCGGTGCTGTGCCCTCACAGGGTACCAATGGAAACTATCGAATCTGCTGTGGCGACCCCTGGGAAACAGGGAACAAGCCGAAAGAAGAAGATCATGCTATAAGCATATCTTTTTCCTTAACGAACAATCAGTAGTTCTCTTTCTTGAGTCCAGGATCTCTTGGATTTCTTATTCATCTCCTGTATTTCCCTCCTCTATGCACTCTGGATAATTTACAAGTGCCACTGACTCCTGAGCTTGCATTAATTAATTTTCATTCATAGAGAACCAGTGTGTGAAGTTGTGCCCCTCTCTCTCTCTGTCTCCCTGTAAAAATGTCCTTTCTACCAGCCTCACCTTTCAGGGGACGGAAGACAGTGTTTAAAGTGTAACTTCTCCCCAAGGTCTAAGTCTAACTTCACCCACTGCATAATTTTGAAAAATGCTAAAAAGTGGGCAATGGGCTGACGGGGGGCGGGGGGCAGGAGCATGGGGGAGAGCCGAAAGAAGGGCCCGGCGCGAGTTGCCATTTAGCCGCCATATCCAGTCCCTCCATCGGCCCTCCTTCCAGCACGGCGTCGGACACCATCCCGCGAAGATGCCCCGTCCGCCACGATGTGGCTGCACCGCAGATGAGAGAGGGCCTCGCCGGACGGGCCGCGGCTTTCTGGCAGCGGAGAGAGGCGGGCGATGGGGCAACTGCTTCTCCAGCTGTGGTGCGAATCCAGCCCGACTGACCTAGTTGTCTGGTGGTGCTTCTACAGTCGTCAAAAGCACAAGTTCGAAAAATTGCGCCAAAATAGAAAATGACAAAATAACTATAAGTAACTAAATTCAAAAGATTGGTAGAAAATGTAATAAAGGCGCAAGGTTAATGAAGGGCGGGTGGGGGAGGTGAGTGCCCACCTCTGATTAGAGGGCGTTAACATAATTTTTTTAAACGTCCCTACGTAGATAAGTCCCAACTGGTCAACTCTACGTCAGCATTGACCTTGCAAGGTTCAGGGCTGATTTAATAGTAAATGGCGTGTTGAGCCATTTTCAACCTATGAAATTAAAATTTGGAAAGAAATGTCAATACTAAAACCAGCACTGGTGCGTTTTATCACCGTACAGTCATATCATTCAGTTTACAGCTAAAAAAAAAAAAGATTAAGTGTTTAGTACCTCTTTAAATATTCACAGTCCCTCCTGGTAGCTGACCCCTAAATTTGAACGTAGACTATATTCTTTTTTCATCTTGAGAGGATGTCGCTTTCTTTTCTTTTTTTCGCTCATCCATTTTCCTTCCAAGCCTCCAATAAATGTTCCTTTCCATCCCTCTGTCCGTCCACCTCTCCTCCAGACTTGTGCTTGTATGGGACATAGAGAGTCTGGATGGGTGCAGCATTTTGGAGTCATGGAGGGCAGAGGGGAAAAAAAATAAATCAAGATTCAAGAAACTGTATTCCCACACAACCAGGTTGGTGGTATTTGTTTACGGCACAGCATGGTATCCCCGTGTTAACATACCCAACTTCCCAACATAAATACATACAATCAGTATTGCAGCTAACATGGTCAACCGCAGTATTTTGAAAAAAGTAGTCGCCGCTGCAGAAATCCCCAACCTTCGATGTTGAATCATACGGAGGAAAAAAACTCTGAAAAATAGAAGCAAAAACACAATCTTTCAACCAACTAGCCACCACATTCCTTGCACTGCATTTTTTTGACAGCTAAAAATGTGACAAATGCTTGATTATTTCAGAGTTTCCAGCTGCCACTGGAGCCAAAATAGATGAGCAGGCATGGGGTAAGAAGAAGGATTTCTGCAATGGCCACATCTGTAAATCAAATCTAGAGATGAAGACTATCATACGGTCTCAGGCTATGACTCTTGGTCTTTTTTGGTCTTCATTGACAACATAGGAGTGAGCCAATGATACAAATGCAGAGAGACAGAACGAATTCTGGATAAAACAGCTGGGCATGAATGTTTTTTTTTTATGTGCAGCTGCCACCACCTTAGTAAAATTAGCTGTGCTCACTGGTTCAGTAGCAGTCACACAGGTACCTTTGTACAGTGAGAGATTATCAGTGCGCTTTATAATCCCTCTTTCATGTAGTGATCTTGATATGGAGTAAAAATACCATTAAAGCCGAGATAACATTCAAATGTGAACCGTTATCTCTTTAATTGTCCTCTCACTCTTTTTCTTCACCTCAGACTCTCTCATACTGCATATTAACATTTTATCACTTACACTGCTTATCTTTGTGCTTAATAATTTGCTCCCTCTCAGTCCCTTTGATTAGATGGTTTGTTCTCCCTGTCGTTAGTGCGATTTGGGGAATATCTCTCCATTGCATCTGAATGTAAAACGGGGAAGAGGTACTTAGATCGATTAAATTAGCTGTTATCTCCACTGGTGGCGTGCAATGAGTTGATCGCTTTCACCCCTCCCACTTAGCTGCAACAAGCATGGTGTGATCAGACTTCCTCATGGACAGGCGTAAAAACCCAAATGATCCTAAGGGTAGCTTAGAATTACAAGATACACACCATAGATCCTGATTCTGTTTCCCCGGAAATGTTAAGAATGGTTCATATATACTGGAGTAATCTACTTTTTCTCAGCACTGGAATTTCTTGTACTAGGGTTGTGTAAAAAAGAATAAAAACAACAACAAAAAAACCCTGTAGTTATGAATGAATTAAAATGCCACCTTTTCCTGCACACTTTACAGTTATAATCTTGAAGATTTACCTTCAATACTTGTCAATTTTTATACCTTTTATCACTGACATATTTAAAGCAATATAGTCTACGGAAATCCAAACCGTGAGGGCTTTTGTAATTGGCCAATTCAACAGTTATCATCTGGTAAGACTTCCCTGGGAAAAATGATTCACCACATAACGTTTTACATTCTCAACACGGCAGCAACATATATAAGAAAAAGGCAGGTAGCGGGACATTTGTAGATGAAATTAAGTTGTTTAAGTTGCTGTTTTATGCAAAGCACTCTAATAATGCTTTACTGAGCTGAGAAATGCTATTGTGATGGCAAATATTAAGTCAATGAGACAATGATACAAATGAGCTGAGAAATGCTATTGTGATGGCAAATATTAAGTCAAACAAAACTGGTTACAATTTATGTTCAATTAAGTCTGATGACTGCCCCAACATTCCTAGTCCAGATAGCCTATACGTTGTCCCACTGATTATGAACATGACACCACAAATGGAAACACGGTGACTTATTCCAAAAAACAGGGCGAACATTTTTTGTGGTGAACAGCCACAAAATGTCTTCATAAAATCCATCAGGGAACTGTTAAAGTGAAAACCTGCCATTCATTATCAATAGAGCGGCGCCAAGTGTCACTTGATGCCGAGTCTGGTCTTATTTATTTGTCTGGGACAGCCCTCTTTATGTACACACATCTAGTCTAAACTGTCTACAATCATAACAATTTCCACTTTCATAGCAGTGTAAAGGCCCAGTTTCCCAAATACCAAAAGAGCAGCACCATGGAAAAAGTATTTTTTCAATGACATTAACAAATGTGTATATTCAAGTACCAATAGCATGTGACAGCTAAGGAGATTAGAATAACTTGAATACCCATGCAGAGGTGAATTGTCTCACAAGACTGGTTAAAAACATAAGACGTAATTATCCATTAAAGCTGGGGTAGGCAGTTTTTTTTTTTTTGCGTCATTGAGCAAAAATTCCATAATGACCTTTAAGCATATTGTAATTCAAGTGGTCTGAGAGAAAACTAGATTTACGCACCTCCTCTTGGCTCAGTATTCAAGCTTTCAAACTAAATCTAGCCCAGAATGGAATATTTCAGCCAATCAAGGGTCATTTCAGAGAGAGGGTGTTCCTATTGGCTGTTCTATTAGAGCTGGATGATATTGGAAAAAACTCACATTGCAGTATTTTCTTTTTCCTGTTTGAGAAAATACAGGATTTTTCACCGGAAGACTTGAATAGCTCTATTTGGAAAGGATTGGGGTGATTTTGTAGGGGAGTTGGGATATTGTGAAAAGTGAGCGGTGCCTTTTTTTTGCCATTCATATGAGAAGAGGAGGAAACGGAGCCAGACAGACAAGGCGGAGCTACGGCTGACAATAGTGATGCACGGATCAGATCTGATGTCATCCGAATCCACATGTACACGTCACACCCATGCGAACGAATTATTTTCTCCGATTTAGAGACCTGTACCCAATCGATCACACATTAGCAATATTTCTCAGTGGGATATATGTAAGTGTGTTGATATGGTAACATATTACACCATGTTTGAGGTACTAGTTTTGTGGCTACCATATATATATATAGTACATATCGTGCTTTGTAGCTGTTGCATATGACATACCCAGCACTTCAAACTTCATGGTTAAGTATTTCTCTAAATCACTCCCACACGGAAATTTTCTGCCTTCTTTTTTTTTTAATTCTCCTTTTTAGATTTTATCTCAGATCATTTTTTTTGCCTCCATTGTTGCTTAAGACAAATGGATGTCGAAACTGGTCTGCTAATTCGTGCCGGATGAAAAACGAAGCTTAAAATATGTTCACAATTTATAAAATGTAACTAATATTTTCCTCATTAATGATACATAATTTCACCCACCCGCAACCCATCCATTATTAATCAGAATGTTAATTTTTATGACTCGGACCACCCGATCTGTGGATATAACTGCAGTCTGCGCATCACTAGCCAAGAAGTGGATGAAAACATTGATGTGTCATTTGTCCAACTGGAGCGAGAAATGACAGAGTTCAAAACATTAAATCAGAGTAAATTACGTTATATCAGACAGACTTCTCTTCTAGATTAGTCATGGAAAATGAGAACCATGCGAGTTTTCCTTTTGTATCGAGCAGCAAAAGGTTGTATCATTGTGCATGCGTACATCACGATAATGATGCTGAAACGATATATCGTGCAGTGACATATCGTTCATTCATTCATCTTCAGCTGCTTCTCCGGGGTCGGGTCGCAGTGGCAGAAAGCTAAGTAGGGCACTCCAGGCGTTACTCTCCCCAGCAATGCCCTCCAGCTCCTCCTGGGGATTCCCAAGGTGTTCCCAGGCCAGATTGGACATGTAGTCCCTCCAGCGAGTTCTGGGTCTACCCGGGGTTTCCTCCCAGTTGGACATGCCTGGAAAACCTCCAAAGGAAGGCGCCCAGGAGGCATCCTAATCTTTTGATGCGAAGGAGCAGTGGCTCTACTCTGAGCTCCCTCTGGATGTTCAAGCTCCTCACTCTATCTCTAAGGCTGAGCCCAGACACCCCACGGAGGAAACTAATTTCAGCTGCCTGTATCTGTGATCTCACCCTTTTCGTCACTACCCGAAGCTCATGACCATAGGAAAGGGTTGGAACGAAGATTGACTGGTAAATTGAGAGCTTCGTCTTCCGGCTCATCTCCCTCTTCACCACAACGGTCTGGTACAACGTCCGCATTACTGCTGATGCTGCACCAATCCGCCTGTCAATCTCATGCTCCATCCTACTCTCACTCGTGAACAAGACCCCAAGATACTTGAACCATGGCCTCGGACTTGGAGATGCTGACTCTCATTCTGACCATTTCACACTCAGCTGCAAACCACCCCAGTGCATGCTGGAGGTTGCGTGCTGATGAACCCAGCAAAACCACATCATCTGCGAAGAGCAGAGATGCAATTCTGAGGTTACCAAAACAGACACACTCCTCACCTTGGCTGCGCCTTGAGATCCTGTCCATGAATATCACAAACAGAATCGGAGACAAGGAACAACTTTGGCGGAGTCCAATACCCACCGAAAATGTGTTTGACTTTGTGCCGAGAATGTGAATACAGCTATCACTTTGGTTATACAAGGATCGGATGGCTTGTAGCAACTGCCCCGGTACCCCATACTCCCGCAGTACCCTGGGGTACACAGTCATAAGCCTTCTCCAAGTCCACAAAACACATGTAGACTGGCTGGTCAAACTCCCATGCCCCCCCCACCCCCAGCACTTCTGCAAGGGTAAAGAGTTGGTCTGTTGTTCCACGGCCAGGACGGAATCTGCATTGTTCCTCCTGGATCCGAGGTTGGACAGTCAGTCAGAGCCTCCTTTCCAGAACCTTAGAGTAGACTTTCCCTGGGAGGCTGAGCAATGTGATGCCCTGATAATTGGAGCACACCCTTCAGTCCCCCTTTTTTAAATATGGGAACCACCACCCCAGTCTGCCACTCCACAGGTACTGTCCCCAATCTCCACGCGACACTAAAGCGGCACATCAACCAAGACAGCCCAACAATGTCCAGAGCCTTCAGCATCTCAGGGTGAATCTCATCCACACCCGGCGCCACACCGAGGAGCTTCTTAACTACCTCAGACCTCTGCCAGGGATATGTGTGAGCCTAAGGTGTTCTGGTACCAAGTACACTTATGAACTACATTATGTTTGAACATGGTGTTTGTTACGGCCAATCCATGACTCGCACAGAAGTCCACACACACAAGACACCGCTCGGGTTCAGATCGGGGAGGCTGTTCCTCCCAATCACGCCCCTCCAGGTTTTCCATTGTTGCTCATGTGAGCGTTGAAGGCCCCAGCAGAACTGTAGAGTCCCGAGGCAGAGCCCTATCCAGGACACCACCTAGAGACTCAAAGAAGGCCGGATACTCCAAACTGCTATTCAGTGCATAAGCACACACAACAGTCAGAGCCTTTCCCCCAGCGACTCGCAGTCATATAGAGGCGACCCTCTCGTTCCCCGGGGAGAACTCCAACACAGCGACACTCAACCGGGGACTTGTGAGTATCCCTACACCCGCCCGGTGCCTGTCACCTTAGCCAACTCTGGAAAAGTATTGAGTCCAGCCCCTCTCCAAGAATTTGGTTCCAGAGCCTATGCTATGTGTGGAGGAGAGCCCAACTATATCTAGCTGATACCTCTCCACCTCCCGCACCAGCTCAGACTCCTTCCCTGCCAGAGAGGTGACATTCCATGTCCTGAGGACCAATCTGCGATGCCGGAAGTCGGCATGCCCTGGTCCCCGCCTTTGCCTGCCGACCAGCCTGCATTGCACCCTACCCCAAAGCTCATCCCCGTGTGTGGTGGGTCCACGGGGTGGTGGCTCCATGTTGTTTTTTTGGGGCCCCATGGGCCAAGGCCCAGTCACTCGCCAGTGAGCTCCCTGCCCAGGTCTGGCTCCAGAAGGGGTTCCCGGTTTCTCTTTTCTGGGCGAGGTGCTGTAACTCTGATGGTGTAATTTCAATGGGATTAATTGTATGTTCTACAAATGCAGATACTCTTGTACTCGATCAATTCGTGTCTGCCCTGCCCCACTGGTCGCTTGTGGTTGTAACCCTTAACCCCAAAATCAACAAAACCAACTCGAAATGGCTGCTTCAAATGAACAATATTAGTGTTCATGTGTTAGTGTTCTAAAAGATTATCAGAAAAAAAAATACTGGATAGATTATGAACTGCAATACAAGTTCCACAAGTCTCACTTTGACATTTCCTGGTTGTCCAGAGTGTACGGGGCTGAAGAGCAATGTGGAGGTCATTTGGTGAGAGGGGTTTAGCGAAGTGATACGAGGCAGCAGAGACAGAGGCAGAAGGATTTGCATTGAAATGTTCAATGTTACCTACTGCAGCTTTAAGTTTGTGCCCTTGATCACTCTGATAGACTGTGCTAGAACAGTGTCTGTTACATATAACATGACTAATATAGCACAAAACCCACACAGATTATGTGTCTTGCTCATTTAATGGTATGCCTCTTATACTGAAGAACAAAACTTAGAATTGGTATGACTTCAAGCAGAATTAAAGTCAAGAACAGTCCTTGAGACTAATTAAATAATTACGCTTGTCCTGCTTGACTTTTATTTTAGATGATTTTACATCCCTTTGGAAAAGTGTGCTCAATGTGAAAGGGTCAGCTGCATGCTACTGATCCAGTTAAAGACACTTTTGAGAGTGCATTTGGCAAAGATTAGATTTCACAAAGGAATTTTAAGCAACAACTACTGAAGAACTGGTACACTCCCAAATCCCACTGCTGGGATTCAAATTCTTATGCTTGTAACATGCTTAATTTCAATGCCAGAACAACATGATGCAGTGCAAACAAACAGTGCAATTCCAGTTTCCAGCACCTTCCAATGCAAAAAGTTGAATATGGCTGCGAAGAGAGGATAACTTTCAGTTTTTGAGCAAATACGAAGAACAATCAGCAAGTCAGAATCAAAGTGCATTTTAAGTCACTCTGCATGTCAGAATTGGTAGGATTTGCAGGCTTTTATCACCATTACAGCTTGTATTTCACTGATCAATCACTTTCATTGTCACAGTTAACCAATGGTCAAATGAGATGAGGAAAACTGCTCATGAAACATGTCGGTTTCTACTGGGGGACTGGTTATGGCAGAAGTTAGTTGGGGAAAGATATGACTGATGGAAGTCAGTGGAAAAACAGCAAAGTAACAGATTTAAGATCTTTTCTACTCCACCTCAACCTGGGTGCACATTGTTATTGATCAGTGTTTAAAAAAAATTGCACATGAAATGGCCAAACACGGTCACAACTGTTGTTGTTGTACATGTGAATTGTTTTAGAATGGACATTCATTTACAGTGATATCACTTATCTGTCACTTTGAACAAATCAATGAGAACAATGAAACAAAATAAATCGGATCTGCGCAAAAGAAAGATTGAAACAGCATTACGGCCTGCAGTCTGGACTATGATAAAGAAACTGACTCCATTCTGTATGTTTGTCATCAATCTTAGTGACAGCTGTTCATTTGGTTTGATGGACCCAGTTATTTATCTTGATAAGATCTTGGAGGATCTAAAACAAACTCTTGGGGATTTAAATATCGAGAACAATCTGAAGATAAGGGATGGTGTGCAAAAAAGAGACAAAAATCCAACAGAATATATTAAGATATACAATAATTAGTAGGTAAATGAAGTTTTTGTTTGCTTGTTGGGATACCTCTGAAATAACATCACAGATGATAGAAATGATAGAAAAAGACAAGGGGAGATGATCCTATACCAGAGGGACCGACACAAATCTTTATTCACCTTGATAACGCTCTAAAATGGAAACAACCACTCCGGCACAGTTAAAAATGTCATCATTCATTCTCAGGGAATACAAATGGCACATGAATAATGAAAAAGAACTGTGTGCTGCAAGTACTCTATTTGATAGGGCAAGTACTTGTTAAGCTGAGCCATGAAAAATATGGGAGAGACATACTGGGAATGGCTTTGGAATTACAAATGATTGCAAAAATAATGAAAATGAAAAAAAAAAATAATTCTTGCCTCAAGATTAGTTAAATTATCTGTCTCTAGACTGCAGACTCATTATGTAAGCCTCACTAACATTCCCAAGTCTTACCGTTCCTGGCTAAGCATCTTTTGTTAGGAGCAGTGGTACTCTATTGTTCTCTTTCTATCGAACTCGAGACTACTTTTGACCAATGAACAAAACAGGGGGGACCTCCCTTGACATACTGCAGCTAGATTGAACATGATGTCTGTAATGGGCAGACATCTCTTTGTCAAAATTTTGTCAAAGATTACCTCACTATCCTATGCTCGAGTTCACCGTCATCTAAAACACACAATAATTGTGCACTGTGCATTCATGAATGATGATCCCCGCATTTTCTCTGATAAGTCACAACTAACGTCAAAGCTCTCTTGCTCAGAGCATATCACAAACCATCATCCAACATGTTGACTGGTCACCATCTAACATCTCATAAACACTGCCAATATCTTTCTTTTATACTTTCCCAATTCATGGCAGATTTTGGTTTGCATGTGATGGCCCTGTTATGTATGCCTGGACTATGTATCTAACAGCAGCTTTTAAAGTTGTGCCTTCTCCATCACTTCTTCACCAATTAGCCTGTTTTCCAAGCGTTAACTAAGTTTGTGATACTGATACAGTGCTACCTGTTTGTTGATCTGGTTTGCTTTCCCACCATCCAACTCAATTGAGCCACATTTTGTAGAGTCATGCAACGGCTAATATCTTTCATTTATTGGACCGAAATTTAGCAGGTAAAGAGAAAAATATCATCCCATAAAACAAATATACTTGCAATCAAAAATGGTATATGGTATATTTACACAAAATTATTTACATGTAAAATTAAGTTTTGTGCTCAAATACATTTTTTGTTCTCGTTTACAGATAATGACATATAACTACAATTTGGGTTGTAAGTAGGGGAATATTATTTCTCAAAATTCCTCTGTAGAATTTGTATGAATAAATTTCACTATATGATTTCCCTTCATTACACGTATTTAGACACTACGGGATAAAATCCACCATTATGCAATCTATTACACTCAAAGGTTTTGCTTGTTTGTACTGCTGGTTCTCTGTTATACTTTCTAATCAGGCACAGCTTGTATTTTACCATTTCCAGAACTCTTGTTGGTGCACAAGAAGTGTGGCGTTTTACATATCATTGAAACACAATGTCTCTGTGAGATTTTTATTCCTGGCAAAAAGATTTAAGTAGAATTAATATTGGTGTCACGCAATGGAGGCATATAAAGGAGCAGCAAGACATGCAAACAGATTTTTCAAACATATTTTGCATATTTATTGGACAGGTCCGGTAATAACAATTACAGTACTCATTTATTTGTTCTTATTATGGTGACGAGCTAAGCATATATTTGCAGGAAACATCGCAGTATAGTTAGCTGTCACAGCAGGAGGAGGAATGAAGGACCCAAATGCAGACGTGGTAACAGGTTAAAATAAAGGTCTACTGGTCGGAAACATGAGGGTATCGGGAACACGCACGGTGACATGGTACAGATGTGGTAATATGACGGTGAAATTGTACAGAAGTGATAACATGGTGATGATGTGGTACAGATGTGGTAACATGGTGATGACATGGTACAGACGTGGTAACATGACGGTGAAATTGTACAGAAGTGATAACATGGTGATGACATGGTACAGGCGTGGTAAGATGACGGTGAAATCGTACAGACGTGGTAATACAGTGATGACATGATAGACGTGGTAACATGACGGTGAAACTGTACAGAAGTGATAACATGGTGATGACGTGGTACAGACGTGGTAACATGGTGATGACATGGTACAGAC
The DNA here is from genome assembly GCF_029633865.1 of Lampris incognitus. Lineage (NCBI taxonomy): Eukaryota > Metazoa > Chordata > Actinopteri > Lampriformes > Lampridae > Lampris > Lampris incognitus. The sequence goes on along the minus strand of NC_079223.1, from coordinate 22,598,359 downwards.
GTGGTAACATGACGGTGAAATCGTACAGACGTGGTAACACAGTGATGACATGGTACAGACGTGGTAACATGGTACAGACATGGTAACATGACAGTGAAATCGTACAGACACGGTAACATGGTGATGACATGGTACAGACGTGGTAACATAACAGTGAAATCGTACAGAAGTGGCAACATGGTGATGACTTGGTACAGACGTGGTAACATGGTGATGACATGGTACAGACGAGGTAACAATGGTGATGACAAGGTACAGATGCGGTAACATGGTGATGACATGGTACAGACGAGGTGACATGGTGATGACATGGTACATATGTGGTAAAATGGTGATGACGTGGTACAGACGTGATAACATGGTGATGACGTGGTACAGACGTGGTAACACAGTGATGACATGGTACAGACGTGGTAACATGACGGTGAGATTGTACAGAAGTGATAACATGGTGATGACGTGGTACAGACGTGGTAACATGGTGATGACATGGTACAGACGTGGTAACATGACAGTGAAATCGTACAGAAGTGGTAACATGATGGTGAAATCGTACAGAAGTGGTAACATGGTGATGACAAGGTACAGATGTCGTAAAACGGTGATGACATGGTACAGATGTGGTAACATGGTGATGACATGGTACATATGTGATAATACGGTGATGACATGGTAGTAAAAGTGAACACATGGTGATGACGTGGTACAGACGTGGTAACATGGTGATGACATGATACAGATGTGGTAACATGGTGATGACATGGTACAGATGTGGTAACATGGCGATGGCATGGTGCAGATGTGGTAAAATGGCGATGGCATGGTGCAGATGTGGTTACATGGTGATGACATGGTACAGATGTGGTAACATGGTGATGACATTGTACAGACGTGGAACACTGAAAACTAACACAACTAAACAGCAAAACTTAGTACACAGAAACCTGATTGAATAATCAACAGCAGCTTTGGGGCAAATGTGTAACAGATGAAGACTGGACAGGACTAGGGAATGGAATGGTGTTGTCAGAGCAGGACAAGACATGAGATGTAGAAACCAGGGCTGGAGTGGCTTGAACCAGGAGCGGCCATGATAGTTAGCAGCATAATTATCGCTGAAGAGCTGACTGCTTAGCAGATAATACATTTTTACTGAGAGCAACCATATCGTTAAGTTGTTAGCCTGTTTGCAGTTTATAATTGCTATAATTGTTTATCATATTGTGTTAATTGATAAATAATGTACACATGTGGATTAGGTACACGCACATGACAATTCTAGACACACTGTTTACTTCTTTTTATTAGAATTTATTCAGCATAAGTAATGACCTGTGCAAATATTCAACCTAGAAATATCACTTTTTGTTAAATACTTTTGAATATGAGGGATCAACCACTCCTTTATCCATGATGCGTGCAGTTCATGCAAAAGTCTGAATTTATGTTCAGGGATGGACAAGGGGCTAACATCTCTCTCTACTTGTATAACCAAAAATGACACACCACTTTCATAAGAGGCATGCGAAAGTAATTGCTAAGTTTTTCACTGTAATTTGCTGTATTTCACATCAATGGCTTTCAACTGAGGATGGCAGAGATCCATGCTCTAAATATTAGCCCCCGTGTTGGAAACCAGGGCCAGCAAGGCTTCTGAGCAAGAGACAAGGAAGTGGAATTACTTTAATCTTGACTAATTCCGCCTCTGAAACTCTGGCTGTGATAAGGGACAGATTTTCATGCGCCGAACGCAGTGAACCATGCAAACCAGTCTTAACTGGAAAACGAGTGGGAAAAATGTGGGGGAGAAGACAAGAAAGAAAACACGGTCAAAATGTAGCGTAGTTTTGATGGAGGATGGGTTTACATGAGTCCAACTTCAACTGTCGTCAAGCATGCTGTGTTCCACTGTAAGCACATATCAAGGGCACAACATCTTCAACAAAAGTGAAGCAATAGAACGGTGATGACAACAGCAGCAGCAAAACAATAGCAAAAACATCTTCAAAATCTGTTGTCAACAGCAATCTCTGCAGGGGGAAAAAGAAGCAGATAAGCTTTGTTACGAGGACAGGGAAGAGACGAGGAAATAATTGCTATAATCGGAGAGGAAATGTTTACCCAAAATGTCTGTCTCACAGCAACACCCCCTGCCGTCAAACGCGATGTAAGACCCCCAAAAAACCATCACAGCCTAGTACACCGCCATGCAAATGTAGGGATGGAGCAAAAATGAGGGTATGAAAAGAAACCCAAATGTCAACACTCTGTTAGTCTTTGTTCAGCCCTGCCTTGCTGTTAAGCACACTGGTTTCAGAGAGAGAGAGGGAGAGAGAGAGAGAGAGAGAGAGAGAGAGAGAGAGAGAGAGAGAGAGAGAGAGAGAGAGAGAGAGAGAGAGAGAGAAAATAAGGGGTAAGAGAAAGAGAGGAAGCGATGGGAAAAGGAAGGTGAGAGCGCTGGTCTCATTGCTGTAAATGTGCAGTGCAGCGTATCATGTCAAATTGACAAGAGGCCTTGTTTAACAGTGGAGCGGGAGGAAGAAAAAGGCCAAAGTAAGGCAGGACGGCGGGCTGACGGGGGCATTTTGTGTTACGTGTTCATAGGGACGTGCCCACGTACTCGTATCCAAGCGTGTGCACGTATGCGTGTGTTTGTGTTTGCATGCCTGTGGTGGCAGCTGCAGTGTTATTAGGCAGATGAGATGAGTGGACTGTCGCAGCATCACAAAGGCAATTAAAAGTGCAGCGTAATAAATAAAGCACACATCTGGCTTGAAGACCAAAAAAGTGAGAGAGGTGAGAACAGAAAAAAAAACAGGAAGAGAAGGATGGGAACCAGGGTGAGCTATACAAACTTGAGCTTGTATAGCTCCCCAGCTCACCCCATAGCCAGGATGAGCTATACAAGGTTGAGAAAAAGAGATGGGGAGAAGGATTTGAAGAGAGAGGGGATGGTAGGTATTCAGAAGTCGAGAAAAGGATTTATGGCTAATCCTGACAATTGCAGTTGGTTTCAGTGAGCTCCACCCTGCAAGTCAGTCACACTGCCGTGTCACATGGACCTCAGTAGAATACAGTCAATACCATACATTTCATTTATTGTTTTGTACTTTTAATTAAAACACATTGACGTCATAAGCTGGCCTTTAGGTGTACCTGTTAATGCAATAACCCACTCTTCCTCAATGCACAGACCCACACACGCTAACACACAGACACACACATACACACATGCATACATACATGCATACATACATACATACATACATACATACATACATACATACATACATACATACATACATACATACATACATACATGTGTAACATGTTGAAGTGGGCACAGTGAATTTTTACCAGTGTTTTGCTCCAATTTAAAACTCTGATTTTGGTGGGATTTTTTTTCATGAGCTTGCTAAATTTTCCTTTGCACTTTTTTGCAGAAATGACCTTTAATTATTTTCCAGATTTTGTACATTAATGGGGGGGGGGGGTTCATTGGGAAGCTTTAAAAATAACCTACTACTGTTTCTAACAGCCCTTTATTTGGTTAAAAATGAAGTAAAAAGTGAGTAAGCTAAGTGGGTGTAGCTTTTTTTTTTTGGACATATACCAGCCCTGCTACATCGTCACAACTTGTTAATAAATTCCTACATTCCACAAATTGCTCATGATGAACCAAAACCAAAGCTTAACGGTGGTAAAGACAGCACAGAGGATGATGGGAGTTGTGCTCCCCAGACCAGGATGCTGTGTACGCTGGCCGCCTACACAGGAAAGCCAGCAACATCAGCAAAGACGCAACACACCCAGGTCACTGTCTGTTTGTTCCCTTGCCATCGGGGAAAAGACACCGCACATCAGAACCCGGACTAACAGGGGAACAGCTTTTTCCCCAGAGCTGTGGCCTCCAGCCCCCCCCCCCCCACACACACACATACACACACATGCACACACCTGCCTATAGGTGCAGAGGACTAACTGGTACTAAAGCTGCTGCAATATGGATAACTACGTGCAATAACCCCATGCACTATTTTGAACTTTAAAAGCAGCCGTTATCTTTTATTGTCTCACTATCATTTTTGCTACCTCACTTGTTTATATTAAATGTTGCTTGTCCTGTTTTTAATCTTGTTTTTTTTTTAATCATTTACCTTGTCTAGAGCTGCAGGTCTGAGAGTCACTAAATGCAATTTCGTTGTGTGTGCACAATGACAATAAAGTATCTTATATTATCAAGAGGCTTGTTCATAATAAGTACAAGCTTACATGCTCTCTGGATTTCTAATATTTTGAATTTTCTTTAATGTATTTGTACTTGCATTGACAAAAAAAAGTGAAACTTTCAGATTAAAACTAATTGAAAATGCAAAATAAATTTGCATCTCTTGATATTTCGATCACTACTGACTGGTAAGATGAAGATTGAGCTGGAAATTGAATTCAGATCTTTTGGGAGACAATTTTGGAAGGATTTTGGTATACTCTATTGATCCCCGTAGGGAAATTAGGCTCTGCATTTAACCCACCCCAGCTGTGTAGCTAGGAGCAGTGGGCAGCAGCCGTGCAGCACCAGGGGACCAACTCCAGTTTGTCTTGCCCTGCCTCGGTCAGGGGCTCAGACAGGAGTATTAAGCCTAACATGCATCTCTTTTTTTTCTTTTCTTTTTGGACATTTTTTTCTCCCCAATTGTATCTGGCCAATTACCCCACTCTTCCAAGCTGTCCTGGTCGCTGCTCCACCCCACCTCTGCCGATCCGGGGAGGGCCGCTTCTTTTCACCTGACAGTGAGGAGTTTCGCCAGGGGGATGTAGCGCGTGGGAGGATCACGCTATTCCCCCCAGTTCCCCCTCACCCCCAAACAAACGCCCCGATTGACCAGAGGAGGCACTAGTGCAGCGACCAGGACACATATCCACATCCGGCTTCCCACCCGCACACACGGCCAGTTGTGTCTGTAGGGACGCCCGACCGAGCCGGAGGTAACACGGGGATTCGAACTGGTGATCCCCGTGTTGGTAGGCAACGGAATAGACTGCCACGTGCTTGACGTCACTAAGCAACCAAACGCTGCACGCTGCGACGACGTAAGTTATCGCGACACAAAATGCAGTCCAAATTACAAGCGGCCTGCGGCGGTCTGTTGATTTGGCCATTTCAGAACCATTTGCGGAAAAGTGGCTGTATTTTAGTAGTAAGCCTCACTAACTAAACTAACTTAACTAAGAACAAAAAAAATCAAAACAACGATAACTGTATTTCCAGCATCGTACCGCTAGATTTGTCCTTGGATGGAAAGGGTGAAGCAAGTCATGTGGAGCTGATAGGTTAATTCTTGTCACATGACCCGTGGTGCGCTTGCTGCATTGAGATTTGCCCATCTCGGCGCGCGTCGAACGCGCCCAGAAAAAACAAGCGCGTGCGCGTCGCGACAGCGTTGCTTTCGGTTTTGAGCGCGCTTGTCGCGCGTGTCCATTGAAAATGATGAATTTGTGCGCAAAGACGCAACATGTGAACGGTCCCTGCACAATCACGAGACAGGTGTGATTCTGCACCATAATCTTGTTAGCGCCTATCTGGAACCTCGCTGCCATGTTTTTCGCCAGATCGTTGTAGTTGAAAGTCACAGCTGTTTTATTTAAAATTCAAGATAAATTGACATGGCTATCAAAAGATATCTGTGATGATCTGATGGTGTTACTTGCGCCAATCACCATTACTTTTTAAATGCAGGATTTCGTCCACTTTATTAAAAGAAATGTAAGCAGCTTCCAGTGTTTTGCAAGGGTGTGACTACAAGTACCTTCAGCCAACAGTGAATGCTACAAAAAGTGAATGCATACGTGAGAGCAGAAATGGAGCCACAATGGTCCCACCGAGCTTCGGTTCAGTTTTAAAATGCATTTCAGATCAAAATGTTGCTGTGGTCCAAGGGAATGCTGTTACTTGGGGGATTTTGGGGTTAGATGAGCAGGACTGCATGGTGGTGTCTTCGCTTGGGCCATGCGGTAAAGGCCAGTCACTGGGACATAGTGCTGGAGGAAGCAGGCCAGGCTGACTTTGGCTCTGTCACACCAAGGTCTCCACTCAGCTCCACTATAATGAGCCTGTCAGCACTGCATGAGCCAAAGGAGATAGGCTGCCCCTGTCAACCTAACTTCACAGTCAAGGATGAGTAACTGGAGCGTGTGCATGTGCGTGTCTATGTGTTATTTGTGTGTGTGTGTGTGTGTGAGAGAGAGAGAGAGAGAGAGAGAGAGAGAGAGAGAGAGAGAGAGAGAGAGAGAGAGAGAGAGAGAGAGAGAGAGAGAGAGAGAGAGAGAGAGAGAGAGAGAGAGAGAGAGAGAGAGACTAAATGTGTGTGAGCCAGTGTATTGTCAGAATAGTTTACATTCCCTCAAGATCTATTTCTCCCAATTTCTCCCATGGTATTAGCGCCAAGCTAAGTGAAGTGCTTATCCTTGAGAGAGAGAGCCTTCATTTGACCTTTACATGGAACAAGCTCCATCAGACAGGCTGAACAACTGTTAGCCTTTAGCCAAACATATCAGAGGGCTTGGATATATCTAAGACGATAGACCTGGTATTTTGACATTTATGGCCATGTTTGTTCACTTCTGATTTCAGGCTCTACTATTGCAGGTTTATAAAAAACAAAAACAAAAAAAGGGCCAAAGAAAGCTAAATTCTATTCGATCTCTGAGTTTTTAATGCTGCTGTTGTCTCAGTTGTAGTGTGTGTGTGTGTGTGTGTGTGTGTGTGTGTGTGTGTGTGTGTGTGTGTGTGTGTGTGTGTGTGTGTGCGTGTGTGCGTGTGTGTGTGTGTATTTCTATAGTCACACAAATCTGATGTTGACAGCTCTTAAAAACAAACAAGTGGCAGATGTGAGGCTTTGCCCACAGAGGACCACTACTGTCTGCATATCAATGGAATTCTTAACCAGGCAATGCCACTCTTTCTGCCATCTTGCCTTCCTCCATTGTCTATTACCCCCTTCACACTGGCCAAAAAAACCTGCTAAACATCTGCCTTTGGTCAATCATTGACCAATCATTGACCGCCAAAGGCGGATATTAGCGGGTTTTTTTGGCCAGTGTGAAAAGGGTAGATTGACAGAATCTAATGCCAGACAGGCAGCTAGTTCAAGTAAATATGGAACTGGCACCAGACAGACATGTAGATGGGCAGATGGACGGAAAAGCAGAAAAAAAAGGGCCAGCATGGCAGTAGGAAGGCAGACAGACAGACAGATACACATATACACAGATAAATGCATACATACACGCATATATACATGTATGCATGTATGTATGTATGTATGTATGAATGAATGAATGACAGAATGTACTTTCTGTGCATGAATAAATGTATACATGCATAGACAGAAAGTACTATACAATGTTATTAGAAGTATACTGACAAGGCGTGACAAGCTTTCTTCCCTATTGTCCCTGAAAGATAGCACACCCATCTGCCCATCTAAGATTAGCACTATAGCATCTCTAGGACAGAGGGCTCAAACTAGGTCACACTGCAGAGGGATCATTTCCATTCTTGAAAAGATTTATGTCCTGGCTGGTATAAATGGTGTTTTAAGGGTAAAGGGTTAAGAGTTAAAGGCCCTGCATAATTTCTGGTGCCGTGGGTGAAAAGTGTAAGTGTATGGACGTGTGTCTGAATCTCAAGCGACTACATGACATAAACATGCTATGGCATGTTGAGTTTCCAAATGTTTGTGCATTTCCCAATTTCTTATTAGGGAAGCGGGAATACTGGCTGCACGATATGTGAAGGGTCTTTGACTTCATCAGTGCGATCTGATGTGCTGTCATGAAGACATGCTATTTGAAGATTTTACATTGACGTCAGCCGATAGGGAGATGGCTGAGGAGAGGTGGAGGGAGTTCACACCCATCATCACTGAGGACACATACACCTGATCACAATACACACCCTTTAACACACGGCACCAAAAGCCCGGTGTCAGGCATGTCATTTAAACGTGCAAGCAGCACTCAAACCATACATCTAGCGCACGCACACACGCACACACACACAGCACAAAGACCCTTTCCAACACTTGGTGACAGGCTGCTATGCTGAGAGGGACCGTGGCACTCAGTGAATAAGCATCAGTGCTGATGGTAGACCTCAGAAAGATGCAGTATCTCTTCACATGTTCATGTTTGGCATGGTGTTCTGACGTTACCACAATCGGGTTTCTTTGTTTGTATGTACTAGGGGATCAACATATTTATTGTAGTTGTATTTTATGAGTTATCATCATAAACACTTAAACATTTAAATAGATAGTAATCATTTTTTCCCCCTTTGCAATGGTACCTCTTTGAGTTTGTTTTCTTCTTCTAAATGTGAATCTTAGATGTTTGCAGGAATGTACTAGCCTTTGAAAGTCATACCAGGACTAATTTAGGAGAGACTACTCCACACATTTTGGTTGTAAATATGCTACTGCGACATGGATGGACAGACATTACAATCTAATACAGGGGTGGCTAACCATGTGCCATGGGGAGCCACGTTCATTGCAGGCGGACTCCACACCAGGCGATTTCTCTGATTAGCAACCCTTCAAGCAAAGAGGAAGATCAGTGAAATCACCTGGTGTGGAGTCGGATTGGAGTAAAAACCGGCGTACACATGGCTCTCCATGGCACATGGTTAGCCACCGCTGATGGGTTGGATGATGGAAGATTTCCAAAACTGTACAGTGGCTAGGTATGAACAATTTTTTTTCCACATCTCACACTCGTAAGGTTAATTTGTATTTGAGTGTGAGTGAGTGAGCGTTAGATAGATAGATAGATAGATAGATAGATAGATAGATAGATAGAGAGAGAGCGAGACAGAGAGACAGAGAGAGAGAGAGAGAGAGAGAGAGAGAGAGAGAGAGAGAGAGAGAGAGAGAGAGAGAGAGAATCAGAGAGAAATCCAGATTTGTGGTATTTCTGAACGTGTAGTCACACGGCATGCATTACATCACCACATCGTATGTTACCATGGCTATGTGCCCAATTATATCTAACGCCATATTCCATAATGATGCCATGATGTTCCTGAGGATTCCCTGGGCCGGGTGTTCTTGTCTGATTGGTAATAAGCTACACTGCCTAGCAGCCACAGAGAGCTTGGGCCCTCTTAGCGCCTATCTGGGACCTTGGGCCTTTGCAACGTAGTTTACCCAAAGTCGATAACCTATTCCCAAGTAGAGTTTTCCAGTCCCTGAACATCTGTTTCAACTCAGCCGAAGTGACAGAAAATAGAGAGAATAAAGACAGATGGGTTTTTCTTGTGCGACGTTGTTTTGAAGGTTTCACTATCATTCTTGAGGGATGACAAGTTTTTTTTTTTTCCCAGCAACACTGCAAACTTTTGAATCAAAGACTGACCTAGCCAAGCAGCTGAGTTGCAGATAATTCTACTTCATGTTAAAGGAGGTTAGCACACTACGATGGATGCCAGGAGTCCTAAGTTTTTTTTTTTTAAAGAAATATAGTTGGAAAGAGGGAGGGAAAAAGCATATTTCAACACTCACTTTGGCATTCACAGACAGTTGAATCAGTTCATCTGGACACAACATTTATTGAGAGAATAAACATTGTGTCTTGATGAACTGATTCAACTGTCTGTGGTTTTCTTACCTGGATTATTGAGCATGCATAAAGACTCACTTTGGCAGTTTACATCAAACTGAACAAATTGTATTTGTGCAAAATATGTTTTGAAGGTAATGCAATTGAAATCATGATTCAACGACTTCATAACTAGAATTATTTTTGCAAAATACATAGTACTGTTATAATTACACATTTTCAATGCAAAGGAACAATGATGTGGTTTGGTGTTTTGAATACAAATAAGGCCATGGAGACTTTGTGGTGATAAGAGCAATGCGTTTGCTCATTAAAGGTCTCATTACACATTTTCACACCAATCTTTCTCGGTCTGCCTGCTCTTGGAGGTGAGGGTAGCGTGATTGATGGCAAATCAACCCTTAATACCGCCCACATTCAAAAACACCCCTTTTCTTCTCCATATAGTTTCCTTTGGGATGCATTAAAACCATAGCAAAGCTGATAGTCAAAGCATTTTAACTTTACATCATATCTTGAACGGCTGTCTTGTCAAACATCCATCAAAGTTTGAATGGCAAAAAGGGAGAAAGCAAATAAACATTAGCTGCAGTAGAATTAGGCATCTGCTCAGATTTGTCCGTGTTTTGTAATGGCTGGCGCCTTTAAGGTCTCTAAATATGCAAATCAGCAGCGCATCTTCAAGGGGCCTTCTACAGCCAGATTGATAGATTGACAGTTTTACATAAAGACACATAGAGAAGAAATAATTGTATTTTCAGAGTCTGAAATGGGCCTGCTGTGCAGTCACACATGTTAATCCCTAATTAATCACACCAATTATACTAAAGAGGCAAACCGATGCATCCATCTCCTATTCTAAACAGAAGATTCGAGAAGCATTTTAAATTAGCTGTGACAGGTTCGAATCTATTTTGCTACAATAGAACAAAATGAAATGACTTATTCTGGAGTTAAATTAAACTATCTTAAGCAACTTCTGCCTCACTTTGACTGCTAAATAACATTATTTATGCCCTAGTTACTTCAGTCTATGAATGTGGTTGCAAAAGGGATGTCCAGAGGGCCCCGTACACAAAAAAAAAACAAAAAACAAAACAAAACAAAAAAAACCTGATTGATGGGATCTGTACCAACGGCTTTTCACAAAACTGTTAAACAAACAATACCTCTGTCGCTGAAGTACGGTCTCATCCATCCATGTTGCAAACAGCAATCCATCTGGATGAGACCAGTCCTACAGAACTCATCATTGAATTTCAAATTGGTGTATTGATTTAACTTACAAAGACCAAAACTTTCAAGTACCGGGACATTACAAGTTCATTGTATTTTTTAGGAGTTTCTTTTTTCCATTCTATTATCAAAACCGTTTATCCTTACTCAGGTTCGCGGGGATGCTGAAGCCTATCCCAGCAGTCATTGGGCAGCAGGCGGGGAGACACCCTGGACAGGCCACCAGGCCACCACAGGGCCCACACACACACACACACACACACACACACACACACACCTAGGGACAATTTAGTAAGGCCGATTCACCTGACCTACATGTCTTTGGATTGTGGGAGGAAACCAGAGCACCCAGAGGAAACCCACACAGACACGGGGAGAACATGCAAACTCCACACAGAGGACGACCCGGTATGACCCCCAAGGTTGGACTACCCCGGAGCTCGAACCCAGGAACTTGTTGTGAGGTGACTGTGCTAACCACTGCATCACTGTGCCACCCATTTTTAGGAGTAATTTATAAAATAAGAGCTTGTTGTGTTTTTATCATGATAATGATTACTATTATTATTATTATCACAAAACAAATCTGCCTTACGAATACGCACTCACTTGACATTTTCAACTAAATAGGGAAAATAAACCTGATCCTATTGCTATTGCATTACATATCTTTGACCACTATAAATATGAAATTGAAAAGCTGAACTCGGCACACATGCCGACAATACTTGCCTTGTAAGTTACTTGTCCTAAACTTGAAATTAAGGTTACTCAGATGGACTTCATGGGAAGTTACATAGACGTGTGTGTAGACACCTGCTGTGGTTTCGGGTCACGTTGCAAATCTCCACATGTGACAAAAGGAGTAAGCAGAATTATCCACTGTGGCCAAGCGTGAAGGTATTCCAGCTGGGTTTAGATGGAAGTGGCCAAAATGCTTTCTATCCCTAAGAGCAGCGGTGTCAAATCCAAATTTACTGAGGGCCATTCTGAGGGTTGTGAATAAAATCAGGGGCCATGACATTCATTACAGTGATTCTTGTTATGGTTACAACCCATATGCTATTTATATAGCACAGACAGTTTTTTAGGATTATTGTATATTTGATTGGTCTCTTTGTACAGTAAACTTCAATACTCTGTATGCTTCTTCTCATTTTCCTGTCGGTGTGACATTCAAATTTCCCCAACCTGGGGATTAATAAAAGGCAATTCAATTCAAACTGGCGTGTTTATTCATACAATCAAACCAAACACGACTGGTGAGAACCTGCCAGGAGAGGGCACATGGATGACAGGACCATAACAATTATGTTTATAAGTAGGCAAGCAGGTGGATTAAATAAAATAAAAATACAGTTTGTTCCCCCTTCATATTTGTGGGTAATTCTTTATATCAGCAAAATAAGATGGAAGTGCTGTCACTATAGCGGCAAGTGCAAAAACAATGTTGTATTTAAAGATAATAATAATAATAAAAAATAAAAGAAGAAGACAAGTGCACAATTAAACAAACTACATTAGCAGTCTAGCCTACAATAGGTTCAGTTTTTAACAAAAGTTTCACAATTAAACAAAACCATTAGGCCTACTATTGTGTCTTTCAGCACAACAAATTATGTTTTGTGTGATAACGCAAAATAGTCAGTGCAACAAGGCCTATCTGAAATGCATTGTAGTTCAACTCTTACCAGACATTCTGCACCTTTTCTTAGAGATGATCTCGTCTATTCTAGGCTTAATGTCCTTGGCTGTGGCCAGTTTCAATACCGAGACCAAATGCTGGTCAGTGAGTCGGGATCTGTGGGATGTCTTGTTCAGGTTCATTATGGAGAACATCTGTTCGCACGAGTAAGTGCTTTTGAACATGGACATGATGTGTGCAGCATGAAGACGCAGCTCTGACATTGATTTGGGGAGGAGAGGTGCAAACTCAGCAGCCCCGACTGACTGGTACTGGGACTTCAGAGCGCTGCTACATTGCAGTTCAACGAGTTCCAATTGCAGGTGCTCAGGGGCAGTGTTGACATCAATTGCAAAAGGATTTGCGAACAGGTCAAGGTTGAATTTCTGTGATTCAAAATCAGCAAACCTCCTGCTGAATTCCGCTTTGAGTGTGTTCAGTTTGTCAGCATACACTTGGGTCGGGAGTGGAATGGTGACTGTGGCGCTCATTGATTAACAGGTAGGAAAGTAGGTCAAGTTACCTTTGCGCATCTGGCCCTCCAACAGATGCAGTTTCAGTTCAAATGCCTTCGCGGAGTCCCGCATCTCGATGATCAGCTGCTTTCTTCCCTGGAGTTTTAGATTCAGTGACCTGAGGTGCTCCGTGATGTCACACATAAACGCCAAGTCGCTCAGCCACTTTTCATCCTCAAGCTCGGGGACGGCCTTCTGTTTGCCTTCCATGAAACGAGCGATCTCAGCGTGAGTGTCGTAAAACCTCCTCAGCACTTTCCCCCGACTCAACCAGCGCACCTCCGTGTGATAGGGCGCATCCTCATGCACACAGTTTTCCTCCTCGAAAAGAGCCCTAAACTGCCGATGATTCAAGCCCCGTGCACGAATAAAGTTCACAGTTTTAGTCACAACAGTCATGACATGTTCCATGCCCAACACCTTACCGCAGAGGGCTTCCTGGTGGATGATGCAGTGGTAGGCTACCAAGTTTTCTCCTGTGTGCCCCGTCGCCTTTCGAGTCAAACCGACCAAACCACGAACTTCTCCGCACATCGCCGGTGCTCCATCCGTTGTCAGCCCAACAAGTTTATTCCAGGGCAGTTCCATTTTGTTCACGCTTTGCTCCACTTGGGTGAAAATGTCCTGTCCTGTTGTTGTCCCGTGAATCGGTTTCACGTCTAAAAGTTCCTCAGTGACGGACAACTGAGTGTCAACCCCTCGGAATAATATGAACAGCTGGGCTGTGTCCGTCCTGTCTGTACTCTCATCTACCGCTAGTGAGTATGAAACAAAGTCCTTGGCTTTTGTTTTTAGCTGGCTCTCTACATCGGAGGTCAGTTCATCAACACGACTAGCCACAGTATTTCGGGACAGGCTGATGTTTGAAAATGCCTGCTTCTTGTCAGGGCACACAACGTTGCACACTTTTTCAAAGCAGTCTTTAATAAACTCTCCCTCGCTAAACAGCTTGCTAGCCTTTGCGATTTCCTCTGCAATAATAAAACTTGCCTTGGTAGCGCCCTCACTTTCATTACTGATGCGAGTGAACATGCTTTGCTGATGTTGAAGGTTGCGTTTCAAGTCTTTGGCTTTCTGCAGCCGTTGCTCCATGTCCAAGTTAGCATATTGCTCGCCATGCTTCATTTCGAAGTGTCTGCAGATGTTGTACTCTTTGAACACTGCCAGCGACTCTTGACATACGAGAGACCATTGTTGTAGTACTCGAGTCCAGGACTCGGACTCGAGTCCGACTCGAGTCCTGATTTTCATGACTCGTGACTCGACTTGGACTTGAGCACTGATGACTCGGACTTGGACTCGGACTCGCGAATTTACTGCATCCGGACTCGAAAGTTGGAGACCCGGACTCTGACTTTTTAATTGATAAAGACTGTTTTTGTTAGATTTTTTTAAATAATAGGCCCCATTAAAATATATTGATAGCTATATTAATACTGTAAAATTATTCAATTCCGTGTAAGGGCGGGCACGTGTGTTCCACCTACATGCGGATTCACGTGGCGTGCATACCGTCATGTTCAGTAGCGCGAAGATGCCTAAAGAGACGCCCCGAATTGTGCGCTTTGCTTACACAGATTTTACAACAAATTCCAGCAAGATCACTGATAGATGTTCGATATGTAAACGAACTATTGAGGAGAAGACCGGGACAACCTCAAACTTCAACAGACATCTGTCAAGGATGCACCCAGAAAAGTAAGTGATATGCAGTCAGTTGATGATATGGTTGGTGATCAGTTAACGTTAGCTAGCTAGCTATCTAGCTACGGTAACAATAGCCTCTGAAGTAACTCAACCACTGGTCCAAGATGTTGGGTCGGGTCGTGTAGCGGGTATATCATATCACTAGAACCAAGTGAGATCGTATAGGTAAGTTAAGTAACGTTACTGTGAGAATGCTAATGCAGCATTGCACAGAAAAGTCACAGTACGGTTCGCTTTCGGTACGAGCGTGCCATCCATCTCACTAATGATGAGTTGGTAAGTAACACGCAGCGTCTTCGTGTTATAGGGAGATTAAAACTGATTTTTCTTATTTATCATTTAGCTAATTACCAAGTAGCATACACTTAACGGAAAAAACACACCACTCTGAACTACCGTGTTAGCATTAATCTTAACTAGCAATAACAAATCCGCACATTGCAGGTCTCCGCCATGAATATTCTCCAAGTGCGGAGAAGGAAGAAGTCTAGCCTATATGCATCCACAAATAATGTTGATAAAATGTGCACAACTTTACAATGCAAATAAAAATAATTGTAGGCTATTACTCGCTAAATGGACTAACTGAAGAAAGCTAATGTGGATGCCGCCACTGGTTTTCTTGAGAGCTGGAGACGGTACGAGATTTGACGGATGTGGCATTTCCCCCCCGATGTACCGGAAACTACTGAACCGTATGGTGATTGGTGACACCGCATAGGCTACTGTAAATATGGGGATATTTTTCTTTGCATATATGCAGCATTGGGTGGGCCAAATTCTAAAAATAGACATGCGCGACGTAGCTTTTGAACAGTACTATGAACTGGCTCTGTCTTCTAACAAAATCACACCCTCCCTGACCCATACAAAGTAAACATACAGACTCACGGAGGATAGAGAGTTAAAGCTCAGCTAGGTAGCATACTTAAATCAATAATTAAATGACTGGGTTTTGCTAATTAATCCCTGTCCTGTTAGTCTCATAAATTATGTATCTTTTCTCATACTTTTCATTTATCCAGCTAGCTTACATTAGTTAATCTACTAATATGGTAACGTTAGTTATATAGATAACTGAATATGTAACTTAACTGGTTATGGTTCAAACAACTATGTGTATAATGTGTAACATTTGTATTGTTATTGCATATTGTTATAGCTATAACGTTACACATTTTTTGCTGTGAGAAAGATTACTTGAAACAGTTTGGCATCAGCAAGCTAAAGTGTGTATCCTATCTTCCCCTAGGTTCCAAGAATACCGTGCCTCCACTGCTTCAGATGTGATGCCAGCTGCTTCAGCTCAGAAGACTATCACATCATTTTTAAATGATGGACAGCAAAGGATGTACGACCTCAAACATCCACGTCAGAAGGCTATAAGTGATGCCCTTGTAAAAGATCTAATCATTAAGTGCTGCTTGCCACTCTCCATCGTTGACGAGGACTTCAAGCACTTGCTGCATGTCCTGGACCCTCAGTACCGGCCCATAGCAAGATCCACAATTTCCTCTGTGACCATTCCAGGAATGGTGGAAGTCAAGAAAGAACAGATAAAGAACCAGCTGGCAGAAGCATCGAGTGTTGCTGTTACCACGGACATTTGGAGTGATCGAAAGATGCAGTCATTCCTTGGAGTGACAGCACACACAGTGGCAATAGATAAAAAAAACAGGAACTCAGCCTTCAGTCATATCTTCTTTCCTGCAAAAGAGTGCATGGGAAACACTCAGGAGAGAAGATTGCAATGATGTTTGAATGCTGTGCTGAAGAATACCTGATTAAGGACAAGATCAACTTTGTCATAACTGACAATGCATCCAACATGAGAAAAGCTTTCCAGGCCAGCTTTCCCCTAGAGGATCCTTGTGATGCTGAAGATCATGATCCCAGCTCATTTGAGGAGGATGATGAAATATGGCAAGACCTGATGCCAGAAGATCAACAGACAGTCAATGACACTTTGGCTGAGAACTGTAAGATGCAGAGACTATCATGCTTCACACATTCACTGCAGTTGGTCATAAAAGATGGTCTGAAAGACAACAGTGGGCTGTCAAGCACCCTAGCAAAGCTATCCCGTGCAGCCAACCTCCTCCACAGTGGCACCTCGTTTAAAGACTGCTTTGAAGCGTGTTTTGGTGATGCAACAATTCCAACAGCGAATGCCACACGATGGAATTCCACTCTGAAGAAGGTGAAGGCTTATGTGCATTTAGACATGCAAAAGCTGTCCAGTGTGTTGGAATCAGAGGGGCACAAAAGCCTTATCTTATCCCCGCGAGAGTATGCTCAGCTTAAAGAACTGATCGAAGTTCTTGATCCGTTCTTAGAGGCAACCAACCTAACTCAGGGTGAGACTACTGTCACCGTCAGTGTGATTGTGCCCTGTGTCCTCACTGCGCTGTCACCTGCAGGAAATAAGAGGAAAAGCCAGATACTGTGGGCCTCTGGTGAGAGCTCTGGAGAGCTCCTTGAAAACAAGGTTTGCAGAGGTTTTCAGTGCAGTCAAGATACCAGGATGTGAGCCGGCTGAAGGAAGAGGCCCCACCAAATTTCCTTTCACCAATGCCTACTTCATAGCATCTGTGTTGGACCCAGCATTTGGCTTCCAGCGGCTAGAACATGATGTGCAGCTGGACAGTGACGTCAAAGATGTGCTGAAGACTGAGATCAAAGGTGAGAAATGTTTTGATTAACGTGAGTTAAGTGATTAACTATTTGATTGTTGTGATGTTTATATCATTGAAGGTGTTACAATAAAGCACATAGGCGTGTCATTTGTCATGTAGGCCTAGTCAATAACATATTTGTAATGAGTCCCCCATGCCCCCTCTCATTTCAGAGTATATAAAGGCAGAGGGTGACAAGCAAGCGGTATCAACAGCAGATGCAGCGGAAGCAACAGGACCAGGGGAAGGTGAACTTTCAGA
The DNA here is from genome assembly GCF_029633865.1 of Lampris incognitus. Classification (NCBI taxonomy): domain Eukaryota; kingdom Metazoa; phylum Chordata; class Actinopteri; order Lampriformes; family Lampridae; genus Lampris; species Lampris incognitus. The sequence goes on along the minus strand of NC_079223.1, from coordinate 22,580,663 downwards.
GTCTCCTCCTGAGAAGCAGTTGAGAATGTTCTCCCACTATAGGAGGACTCCCTCCTCCACCGAGAAGAAGCCGTCTGGCCAGGCTCAGTTGACTGCATACCTCAACTTGATCGCTGAGCAGGACTCTGACTCAGTCCCGTGCCTCAGGTTTTGGCAGCAAAACAAATCCAAATTCCCTACCCTCTATCAGATTGCCACACAGGTATTCTCTATCCCTGCCTCCAGTGCGCCCATTGAAAGGGTATTTAGTCATGGAGGCATTTTGATGAGGCCTCACCGTGCAAGGTTGAGTAGTTCCATGCTGTCAGATCTTATGTTTTTGAAATGCAACGTGTATGCTTAAAACTAGTGCCACCAGCCTTTTGTTCCTAACTATTCCTGAGAGACAATGTCTTTTGACTAGTTTTTATGAATGTATTGTATGCTGTGGAACTTACTTCTGTATACTGTTTCCACCATTTGCTAATAGCATGCTATTCACAGCTATCAAATGTGTTTTGAAGCACATCCAGTGTTCAGAATGTCAAAGAAATTCAGACTGTTCTAAAAATGTGTGTGCGCGCATGCTTGCGCGTGCATGTGTGCGAGTGTGTGGGTGTGCATTTGTTTGGCTATCGTGTCACAAAGTAAATAAACTCCCTTTGAAATGGTGACAGCTGTGTCATTTTTGTTTAATGTAGACCTTTTTTATTTGTATGTCAGATCTTTGACTGTGCCCGAGTGGATCACTGGAGCCATCTTGGAACTCGACTCAGACTCAACCTTGATGACTCGGACTCGGACTCGAGTAATAGGGACTTGACTCGGACTCAGGTAATGGGGACTCGACTCGGACTCGACTCGACTTTTCTTTGGTGACTCGGACTTGGACTTGGACTCGAACACTGGGGACTCGAGACTCGACTCGGACTCGAGGTTTAGTGACTCGACTACAACACTGCGAGAGACACTGGCTTTTGTTTTAATTCACAAAACAGGTATTCAGCTTCCCACCTCTCTTGAAACTGTCGATAGTCTTGTCTACTTTTCGTTTTTTCGCCATCGTTTGTTTATGCAAGCTAGCTTTCAATCTCCTTTGCAAAGCGTACGTTCAGGTTACGTTACTCGGGTGACGTAGGCGATGCTACTGCAGGAACATGCTACTCAGCGTTTCTGTTAGTATGGGGAAAAAGCGAAATGCGGCAGCGCCCTCTTGTGTTTCAGCGTTGCATTGTCACAGACACAAGCTCTCGGGCCACATTCAGTTGATGACCAGGATTGACAGGAGGGCCGGATTAAATATTGCGGAGGGCCGTGTTTGGACCGTGGGCCTTGTTATTGACACATGTGCCTAAGAGAAATAAAACTTGAGATACGACATCCTGATCTTATTTATTGCCGCTCTTATTATTACTTCTAGATGCACAGATCTTTTTAAACCAATTAAGTGTTCTTTCTTTCCTCCCTTTGTAATTTGATTGCTGAGAAAATCTGCAAGTGATTTTGTGAGTGCAGCTGCTGCCCAGGAACTCCAAAATTTGTATCTGTGAAGACGGTGTCTTTGCTTATGACAGAAAATAAAATAAAACTTGCATCTGTCGAATTTTCATGTTGTTTATACATCGATTCTCATTTCCGATGTAGAAATATTACATCCCTGACACAAGCTCTTTAATAGTTCTCTTGTTAGGTTAAATGATGAAGTGCACTGTGTTTCAAATTGTACAGTCATTGTGTTTCACGTTCTTTCATGTCTGACATTTAGTGTCAAATATCACATTTTGAAACACTGCATTTTAAATGTTCAGGGCAGCACAGTGGCTCAGTGGTTAGCACTGTTGCCTCACAGCAAGAAGGTTCTGGGTTTGAACCCCAGGCCATCCCAGGTCCTTTCTGTGTGGAGTTTGCATGTTCTCTGCGTGGGTTTCCTCTGGGCACTCTGGTTTCCTCCCACCATAAAAAAAAAAGATCAAAAAGACATGCATGTTAGGGTTGATACTCCTGTCTGTGCCCCTGAGCAAGGCAATAGGAAGAAATAACTGGAGTTGGTCCCTGGGTGCTGCATGGTGGCTGCCCACTGCTCCTAGCTACACAGCTAGGATGGGTTAAATGCAGAGAGTGAATTTCATTGTATGTATATGTACAAATAAAGTGTATTCTATTCCAGGTGTTTATGACGGACTGTAAGCCTGTCTTGTTTTCAATGCTGCGAACCTGAGTTGAGGAAAAAGTTTGGAAAATCTTTCTCACACTCACACACACACACACACACACACACACACACACACACACACACACACACACACACACACACCCACCCGCGACCCTGGATAATCGGTTTGGATAATGGATGGAGATACGTATCTATCTATCTATCTTTCTCTCTCTCTCTCTCTCTCTCTCTCTCTCTCTCTCTCTCTCTCTCTCTCATATATATATATATATATATATATATATATATATATATATATATATATGGTGGAGCTTGTTGTACACCAGGATAACGAGAAGTCACAGATAAACCACTATGCCTTTCAAACAAGGCTCTGTAATTGTTTCCATGGAAACTTAAGTCAGCCTTCACTAAGAGGTGTATGCTGCAGATGTAATAGATCATGTGTAAGGCATGTCTGTGTGGAAATTCGTCCACACATTCATGCCTGTGTATATCTGCCATTTTGTTATCCATCTGCCTGCATGTTCGTCAGCGCAACCATTTCCCCCTTTTTCTGATTGAGCGGTCACGTCAGCCCTGCGAAGTCCCGCAGATCTGATTTTTTAAAAATATGGATTCTGCAGCAGGGTTACTCTGGCTGTAGCTGTTGTTAATAGCTTGATCAGGTTATTGCTTTTCTGAGAGAATGCAATTCATTTTGTTGATGCACGGGTGTCATCTCTGGAGATTCAACTGCAAACTCTCTAATGAAGAAAACACCTCCCCATGATTCCCAGTAGTGCCATAGTTTCTTCTCCGAAGTCTCCGTCCCTTGAATAAAAAAACATCGACACCTATTGTGCACCAATAGGATCTCAACAGAGAGTGAAACAAAACAGCAAATCAAGATCTTAATCAATTAATCCAGCAAATAATTATGAGCCCCAATGCAAAAACCTTCTATGAAGTTTGTCTTGTATTTTTCTTAATTTGTTTTTAAAAATTGTGTATGACAAACATGTTGTGATTCACAAAATGCTTTCAACTGCCCAAATTTGTTCTTACAAGTGCCTTAAATATTGAAAGCCACTTGTTATTTGATTGAATATAAGTGCAAGAAAAACTTCAACCAGCATAGAAAACGCCTTAAGACCAGATACAGAAAGTTGAATTTAACATGTAACTACACATTTAAATATGTTTTTTGAGTGGGGAAAAAAAAAAGGAGAAATATATGGTTTCATTTTCAATCAAAGACACCAGGCCTGGATGAAATCACAGCATTTCTGTGCAAAAAAGTTAATACCTGCAGTTCCTGTAATAAAACTGCCAAAATTGCCCCCCTGCTGTTTGAACTCTGGGCTACAGTGTGTGTGCAGTCTGTGTACATGACAAGTTACACATGCAAAAAAAAGTGTGAATGTTTAAAGCCCCACTGGTTGCCATCAACCACTTCCTCTTTCTTGTCTGTGCTAGTAGCTCAGATACCCGCCTTCCAAAAGCGTCGTATTTCTGAGCATTTTTCAAAGATGAGAATGGTACTGAAGAGCGATGTTACCCTTTAAAAAGTGCCAAAAAAAAAATCTGAATAGCGGATCAGGCACTACCTCTATGTTGGGACGTTCATAAGTTAACAAATCAAAAATCGAAGTACTGCTTTTAGAACTGACAGGAAAATCAGTATTGACCCGAGCAGGGGTCTTATCACTTTCCATTCATCTCCACTGATTTCAGTATTTATTTCAAGGTACTGCACATCCAAAATAATCTGAACATAATCATGCAGTATTTATGTGCAGGGCTACACTTATTTAGAATTCAATGTATCGATTTCCTTCCGTGTAGTTAACAAGGGATTTATGGATATCCGTGCTCCTTGGTTAAGCAACAGGACTGTTCTGTGTATTCCCAGACAAGTCTGAGCCGCTCCACTTTTAATCTGATCAACAGACAAATCCAAAGTACCACATAATTGGTGAAGGCCTCAAGACTTCTTCTAAAGTTCTAATGCAGCCGTTAAGGTCAGATTTGTGCATACAAACTGTTGCTGCAAACAATTTATTTTCAATCTTCACCTCTACCTGTTCTCTCTTTCTCTCGCTCTGCATATTTTATTTCTTTCCATGGTTGTGTGTATGTGTGTGCCTCTCTCGGCATTCTCCTTTGAAATAACCTCCAGGGCTAATGATCCGTTGTGACCTCAATGATCCTTAATTGAATAATAAATGAGTAGATCTTATCCAGGGCTCATCTCCAGGCTGAAGAAAACACACACAAATATACACACACAGTCTTACACTCACTCACACACACAAACAAAAACAAAAAAAACATGGGTATGCACAACCACACAGACAGAAAACTCCAAAGTCATGCCTGTAGGGCAAACCTTTTTCAAAAGTCAGAGATGCCTAGCGTGGACCAGACCTCTGAAACTGCTACACACCAACTACAGCGAGGACTAAAACATGTTCTTCCAAACAGCCCAGGTAATATAATCCAGCTACCAGGGGCCTATACATACATACATACCATGCCATAGGACTCAGGAGCGCTTTATTTGTCATTTTATTTCATGTAAATGACATATTGTTTCCCCCAGCCCACAGCAGTGCAACACAAAGACAAAAACACGTATCCAAAAACTACAAGGACACATACACTCACCGGCCACTTTATTAGGCACACCTGTCCAACTGCTCGTTAACGCAAATTTCTAATCAGCCAATCACATGGCAGCAACTCAATGCATTTAGGCATGTAGACATGGTCAAGACGATCTGCTGCAGTTCAAACCAAGCATCAGAATGGGGGAGAAAGGTGATTTAAGTGACTTTGAACGTGGCATGGTTGTTGGTGCCAGACGGGCTGGTCTGAGTATTTCAGAAACTGCTGATCTACTCGGATTTTCACGCACAACCATCTCTAGGGTTTACAGAGAATGGTCCGAAAAAGAGAAAATATCCAGTGAGCGGCAGTTCTGTGGGCGAAAATGCCTTGTTGATGCCAGAGGTCAGAGGAGAATGGCCAGACTGGTTCGAGCTGATAGAAAGGCAACAGTAACTCAAATAACCACTCATTACAACCGAGGTATGCAGAAGAGCCTCTCTGAACGCACAACACGTCGAACCTTGAGGCAGATGGGCTACAGCAGCAGAAGACCACACCGGGTGCCACTCCTGTCAGCTAAGAACAGGAAACTGAGGCTACAGTTCGCACAGGCTCACCAAAATTGGACAATAGAAGATTGGAAAAACGTTGCCTGGTCTGATGAGTCTCGATTTCTGCTGCAACATTCGGATGGTAGGGTCAGAATTTGGCGTCAACAACATGAAAGCACGGATCCATCCTGCCTTGTATCAACGGTTCAGGCTGGTGGTGGTGGTGTAATGGTGTGGGGGATATTTTCTTGGCACACTTTGGGCCCCTTAGTACCAATTGAGCATCGTGTCAACGCCACAGCATACCTGAGTATTGTTGCTGACCATGTCCATCCCTTTATGACCACAGTGTTCCCATCTTCTGATGGCTACTTCCAGCAGGATAACATGCCATGTCATAAAGCTCGAATCATCTCAGACTGGTTTCTTGAACATGACAATGAGTTCACTGTACTCAAATGGCCTCCACAGTCACCAGATCTCAATCCAATAGAGCACCTTTGGGATGTGGTGGACCGGGAGATTCGCATCATGGATGTGCAGCCGACAAATCTGCAGCAACTGCGTGATGCTATCATGTCAATATGGACCAAACTCTCTGAGGAATGTTTCCAGTACCTTGTTGAATCTATGCCACGAAGGATTAAGGCAGTTCTGAAGGCAAAAGGGGGTCCAACCCGGTACTAGCAAGGTGTACCTAATAAAGTGGCCAGTGAGTGTAGATCCAAACTAAAAAAAAAAATAAAAAAAAATCACTGTCCAAATGCCAGTCAGGATGACTGTCAGAACTGCTGGTCTGCATGGGCTGGCAGTTAGCTTAGCCTGCCCCACTTCTGCATCCTGTCAGACCGCCCTCAGTGTTTTCTCTTTGGGTGCAGCTCCGGGCAGGGCCGTAGTCCTTGGGCCCACCGGACGCAGCAGACCAATTTCTCCCAGCCGATCCAACGCCAGCTCTCCCAGCCAGACTTCCTCGACATACCTCCCCACACTCCACACACCACCACCAAAAAACACCACAGTCAACGCCAGGCGAGGCCGCCTCCAGACCGCCCTCGGTGTTGTTGGAACTGCCGGTCTGCATGGCCTAGCAGTTAGCTTAGCCTGCCCCGCTTCTGCATCCTGTCAGACCGCCCTTGGTCTTACCTCCTCGGGCACAGCTCCAGGCAGGGCCGTGGTCCCTGGGCCCACAGGACGCAGCAGACCAAGCTCTCCCAGCTGATCCAGCACCAGCATTCCCAGCCATCAAACAAAGACACAAACTTAGATGCAGACGTGGACAAAGACACTGCATGGACAGTACCGGGTGAGGCCGCCAAAAAGGTTAATTCATGTTGCCATCTTCCCACACGAGTACTGGGTGAGGCCACTGCAAACATGAATTTGCGTCGTTATCTTTCCACCATAGGTTATATGAACAGACATTTATTTTTTTCTGAAAGGGTATTCAAACCAAACAAATAGGACAGCTCACAATACCGTAGACTCTACAAGTGCAGCAGGACTTCAAACCACTTTGAACAACCCAGTCTCACAGACATGTGCATGTACAGCATATTTGCATTTCCCAAATTACTGAAAATCGTGCATCGTATGTCGCATGCGCACTATGATCATTCATCAATATGGTGGCAATCATTGTATATTGGGAGGTCTAATTAAGTTGTGTACCAATGTTTTGTCTGTGAGACTGGGCTCAATTTGAAAGGTGGCAGTGAGTCAAATAACCGGTTTGCTATTCACAGCAGCAGCTGAGAATATTCCTTCCAAAGTCATCTCTTCTTCAACTTCCAGAATCTAGAATTATTTGGCTACAGTGTCTGAAAGGCAATTCAGTGTGTGTGTGTGTGTGTGTGTGTGTGTGTGTGTGTGTGTGTGTGTGTGTGTGTGTGTGTGTGTGTGTGTGTGTGTGTTCTATCTGAGTGACATAGAGTTAGAGTAAGAGGGGGCGAGAGAGAGAGAGGGTGGGAGAGAGAGAGAGAGTAATAGACAAACAGGGAGAAAGAGGGAGGGAGAAAGAGGAAGAGAAGGAGAGAGAGAAAGGGACTGACTGAGAGACATTGCTAGGGCAGGACTTGGAGGGAGAGAGGGAGTAGCGGGGAGGATTCTGTTTTATCAGAGCTGTTCAGAGCCCATATTACAGCCCCATAACCACATTTCCACTCCCTGATCAACTTAATGAGCGGACTGAGACTTTAGGGGCCCTCTGCCATCCTCCTCCTCTTCTATCCACAAACACAGACAAACACACACAGGCACACATAATTGCATTAAGCAACTGGGAGTCAGACAGCGGGAGCACACAAAAAAATGCATATTCATGCAAGGGCACAGGGAACACAAACGCACATGCACATGCACACACACACACACACACACACACACACACACACACACACACACACACACACACACACACACACACACACACACACACACACACACACACACACACACACACACACAGGCTTCTAACTGCATTAAGCAACTGGGAAACACAGATATATCATAGGTGTCAAGGTGTCAAGGAAGAGAGAGAATGGAGACCAAGCAAGATTATGTAAAGGGAGACAGGGGAGGAGAGAAAGAGACGAAGAGGAGGGTAAGGAGGAAGAAAGTGAGAGCGATAGGGAGACCAGAGAGCGAGAAAGAGGGAGAGAGAGAGAGAGTCTGTGGGATTTGGCTGATGAGGACAAGCCAGCAGCTGCTGGGAGGTTTGGCATTGATATGACAGATCAAGGCTGGCCACAGGGTGTGACAGCAGAGACACTAATTCCCTACACACCATCTCTCTCTCCCTCCCTCCCTCTCCCTCTCTCTCTCTCTTGCTCTCTCACCATCATGCGAGCACACATACACGCAAAACTATCCAACTGTCAACGGATGCGGTTGTTTTTTTTCCTCTCTGATTTTCAGAGCTAACTACCTCCTGTTTACACGGTGAGCTGTGTGAATGTATTCATGTGTGCATGCCTAACGTGGGCTTCATGACAGCCACATCATTTACTGTTAACAGTTTCGCCATAAAGGCTAATTTTATTCCACGCAGTAAAGGTCAACGCCACCACCAGGTTGGTCCGTGTTGGTGTAAATGCCCCTCGCACGGCACCAAAAACAAAAAAAACAGAAAACATCCTATAGTAGGTTTTAATTAAACTGGCTCAACTACAAATCCATCAGTGTTATAATTCAATAGCAGTGAGCTGTAAATCTGCACACTAATTGGCCATTCAACCTCTCCTCAGTGTTTTCATCCCTAATGGCTTTTCAATTCCACCATCAGGTAGTTGCCCTTGAAAATAAATCACTTCCCAACAATTTAACATTTTCAATTTAGCAAATTTTCCCCGACATAAGCAGGGCGGATTGCTCTCAACGGTTGATCTTTCAAGTTAATCTTCCTTTCTTTGTTCTCTTATCCCCTCATCCGCTGTCCATCTGTTTCTCTGCCAAGCTGATATATATATACACATACATACTACATACGTATACACACATACATACATACATACATATGCACATATACATAGTCTTTGGGGAGACCTGTCCCCCCCCCTTTACCTTCTTCTTTCTGTTTTTCCATCTCTTTTTGCTCTCTCTGTGTCGTGATGTCGTCTTTCTAGTGCAGTCAAACTCTCATGCCACCTTGTATGGATGGCTATGGCACCATGTGCACCACATTTATGTTTGTATGTATGCATGTGTGTGTGTGTGTGTGTGTGTGTGTGTACACACAGTAACGGACTGGGATCAAAAAACAACCCTGTCATTTGTTTCTGTCGCCCCCCCCCCTTCTCTCCCCAATTATACTTGGCCAATTACCCCGCTCTCTGAGCCGTCCTGGTCGCTGCTCCATACCCTCTGCCGATCCGGGGAGGGCTGCAGACTACCACATGTCTCCTCTGATACATGTAGAGTCACCAGCCGCTTCTTCTCAGCCGACAGTGAGGAGTTTTGCCAAGGGGACGTAGCGCATGGGAGGATCACGCTATTGCCCCCAGTCCCCCCCCCCCAAACAAACGCCCTGATCGACCAGAAGAGGCACTAGTGCAGCGACAAGGACACATACCCACATCCGGCTTTCCACCTGCAGACTCGGCCAATTGTGTCTGTAAGGACGCCCAACCAAGCCAGAGGTAACATAGGGATTCGAACTGGCGATCCCCGTGTTGGTAGGCAACAGAATAACCCGCTACACTAACTGGACACCCCGGCCCTGGCATTTGTGACATACTGGCCCGGCAGCCCTATTTCCAAACCCAACGCCAACCTCGACTGCACCTTAAGCCAAGTAATACCAGACCTATTGCAGGGATTGTGGCAGTATAAATCAGTTTTATCGTAGCATACGTCTTACAGTTAACACGGGTCAGCGTCCCACCTGAAAGTGCTTTTTTCAGCAGCAGTGCACGCCGTAGGTTTACCAGCATGCCACGCCGGTCTGTATTCATGTGCATCAGAATGGTTTAAAACTTCAGCATGTGCCCTTGGTTTGTGTGCACGTGTTGGGCAGGGGGGTTGGAGTCTCGGTTTCCCCTGAGAAAATGTTACCTTTTTCCATCAAAAATATGCAATTTCACATTAGTTTCGACCATTATTATGACCATATCTGTGTACTAAAAGTTGGAAAAGCTGGGGTGGATATTGAATAAACAACAGCCAAAAAACTTAAAGACAAAACTTGCTAAAGAAGTCCACCGGGGATTGACTACAACCATTAGATCTGGGAAAAGTCATTGAGTTAGTTTTGATGCCCTCCACATTGACCTTACATTCTTTCTTGGCTTAGATGCTGCCCAAAACGGCTTGGGTGCTGCACCTAAGCCCTATAATGGCGGGGAACCCCTGTGTCCTATATTGTACATTCACTGCTAAGCTGTTCCTCTCCTCCGTACACATTCACCCTCACTTTTCTGCTGCTCGTTCTCTCTCACCCGCGACACACACATCAACATGTGTGCGATGTGACACATCATGGGCGGCACAGTGGTTAGCATGGTCGCCTCACAGCAAAAAGGTCCTGGGTTTGAACCCCGGGGTTGTCCAGCCTCGGGGGCCATCCCCAGGTCGTCCTTTGTGTGGAGTTTGCATGTTCTCCCCGTGTCTGCGGTGGGTTTTCTCCGGGTGCTGCAGTTTCCCCCACCATCCAAAACGACATGCATGTTAGGGTTAATACCCCTGTTTGTGCGCCTGGCCAAGGCAAAGGTAAGGAGAACTGGAGTTGGTCCCCGGGTGCTGCACAGCGGCTGCCCACTGCTCCTGGCTATCACAAATCAAAAATCAACATCTCACGCTGCCCCATTCCTTAAAGGAGCTACACTACTCTTATAACAGCACCTTTCACACAGACGTCCTTAGAAGAGTGAGGAAGGGAGGATTCTGGGTAAAGATGCAATAGTCGATGACTATACATTTTATTTATTCATTTTTTACCCCTCCCCCCACACACTATAACAGTTCATTCTGAGCGGCCCAAATGGCCAATGGTCGGCCACGGCCCTCCTGGTAGTTATCCATCCCAGATGGCCAGTCCACCACCGTGTGTACGTGTGTGTGCCGCGTGTCGTGACACGTGGGCTGACAAACGCGTCTGCTGCTTGCTTTTCGTACTCTTGTGCTGTCCCCTTGTCTTATCAGGGAGCACGCATGTTACACGACAACACACCGGGCACTCGGCCACGCACACACAGACACAGTCTTCTTTGCCTTGTTAAGGCGATTGTCAGCCCGTGCCTTCTCCTGCCCCCCCCCCCTTATCCACCCCTAATCTGAGGCAGACTAAGGACCGAGCACTCGACCTGCTGCCCCATCCTCTTGGATCTCCCTCCCCAAACACATCAGACAGACACTGCTGCGGTCTGCCCACATTCAAGCAGGACTCACCTCTTCAGACTTGCTTTCTTGTGTGATTTATGTTGTGTTGCATGTTTTCGGTGTGGCGCTTTTAAGTTATTCTAATTTATGTAACGCGTCTTTGAGTACGATGAAAAGCTCTATAAAAAATAAAAAGCATTATTATTATTATTATTATTATTTAGAATGAACAGGAAGGAGACGTGATAGAGCAGAATGATTCAGGTGCTCCGACCCGATTCCCAAAACTCATCACATTCCCCATCTTGATCACCGTGGTTCTCTGCTGTAAGTATCTGGCCTTTCTCCAAGCTGTCATCAATAATAATAATATAATAATGCACGGCCAATGGAATCATCAAGAAGGCATCATGTGATCTGAGAGAGAAAAAAATCACGCAGATGCAGATTATGAAAATCCCATGTGAATGCTTGTGTGCATTTGTGTTTTTTTGTGTGTACCGGTTTACGCGTTTGTGTGTGCATGTATAAATCTGTTTTGTAGTGGGGGGGATCATGCTGTACAACCACAGGAGAGGGTGGGGGCGTAGGTGTTAGGTGCTTATTTGCATACAAATCGAGCACAGGAGAAGCCCCAGCAGACACCCACTAACTTTTCCTCTTTTTTACCCACTCCTCTGCTTATCTGCCACTACCACGGGGCAAAACAGAGGGCTCTGCACCATGTCGTGTGTTTTAGCCTGCATATATTTGTCGTTGTGTGCCTTCATGCATGTGCACATTCGTTTAAATGCTTGTTTAAGTGTGTTAGCGTGCGTGGCAGGGTTGAGTTAAATCTGGATGTGCGGTATATCGCAGAACGCGACACACATTCTTCTGATGGTGTCGGAGCCATTTCACAGTGACCCGTCAACCTCGCTGTGAGCCGCACATCTGCCATTATGCATCTTTTGCCATCCGCTAAGCCTTCACAATCCACTAATGTGTGTTTACATATGTTTAGCCTATTTTCATGTAGTATGGCTTGTCTTGTCTTTTCCTGTTCTGTCCTGCATCTAGCATCAGTCCTGTATGGTGTAGCTGTTTGAAGATATGCCAAAACCAATTTAGCGGGCGAATCCAGCGTTGGCCCATTTTGCTTGGTGGGATGGAAGAATTCTGATTGTGAATGGGACCTTGCTCTTCACCTGAGACATCAGTATACTCAGACGACGCATTTGTCTTAACGCCTTATGCTGGAAAACCTACAAAGCTCCACAACTTTCTAATTTGCCACACTGCATTGTATTAGCAGAGCACAGCGGGAGGGGCAAACATCATGTGGAGCACTGGTGCTACAACAAAGAGGTTACACACATTTTTAATGCCAAGAGGGCCTTTCTTTTAACGACTTTAATTGAACCAATAACTTATTTTGTCCATATTTTCAGCAGAACAACTAGGGATGTTAGTGGTGAAGTGCTGGGAATACTGTATCATAGGGATCCACCACGCAAAGCTTTATCTGCTGTGTGCTTGTTAGTTCTTGCTTTTGGCACTTTGTACAGAAGGAGACCGGTCATTATTCCTGAAACCTTGTTGACTTCCGTACTTCCGTTTTTAGATAGTTCAACGTTCTTTCACATATAGATGCTGTCTAACACATGTTGTTGGATGCCCTTACATTTTTTTTCGACATTCAATGGTTTTTATGTGGAGCGTCCCACAAAATCAAATCTCTAGTATGAGTAATCTTACCTGGCCGTCAATAAAACCTATACCTCAACTTCAGCAAGCGGGACAAATGAAAGAAAGGCAAATAAGGACAGGGAAAAAACATGATACTGAAAGAAGGACAGAGAAACAGTGATGGGGAGGCAAGGTGCACTGGGAAAAACATAGGTACTAGAGTGCGAGTGTAACGAAAGCCCTGGGTTTCAGTTTAGAAATGGGTGGCATTAAGACACTAACCTTTGAAGGAATATTGGGAATATATTTTACTGGCATCGGCAGACGGCGCAACAGATACAACACCACAAACAATGCAGAGGGTAAAGCGTGAAACAGCCGCGGTACCGTCACAACACACACCTGTGTTCTCATATCCGCAGTAAGACACATACACATGCATACGCTCCTTCATGTCCTGCTCACTCCACTCAACGGATAAAGAACAAAGATGGGTTTTTGAAATGTCTTATAATTGTCAGTGGCAGATCTGAAGTATCACAGCGGGGATGCAACTTCTAACGGCGGATCTCCCCCAAGGATCACCTTGGACAATGGAGCAGCTAAGAGAGCTCTGACAAAAGACCTAAAAGGGCCTTGGGCATAAGCAACGTAAGTAGGAGCCTAGCCAATCAGAGGTGTAAAGACAATCGCTGAAATCTTCCGAGTCAATCCTTAAATAAGCTGGAAGCCTAGGAAGGGAGGCAGTTGAAAATTCTCACACAGTTTCGACATCCCGGACTTTGCAGGATGCCAGAAAATGGCCGTGTTTCAGGGGGCTGCTCAAAGGCCCCTCCACCACAATGGACTCGCGACGCTGCAGAATGCCGTTAGTTTCCGTCCATGTGACCACGCTCCCACCAGGAAGCCTTGCTTATATGTGGCCCGACGGTGGAATAAAATGGATCCGCATTTTCTGCAGTAAAAACATCTACCACTCATGGTTGTATATTACAGTCCCCCCCCCCCACCATGTTGCCATGGAAACCGATCAACCAGCCTGGGTATAGATGTTAGAGTAGTCACAACATTTGTGAGCCACGTTGACAGCATTATCAAGTAACAAATAAAATCTCTCGTAACGCTTGAGAAGCTAACCATACAAAGCTAACTATGTAAAACAGCATAGACATACAAATGTCTACTAATGGGTAAAAATATATAGGCACCCATACCATATTGGGTGCATTAAAAAAATGCTTGCATGGTAACAGAGCTCACATATAGGCACAATACACAGTGGCCATCAAGGTTTAAAGGGGCTGAGGCTCTGTGATAAGACATGCCACCCAAGAGCCTGTGCCTTTGCTATGTAAGTAATATGTATATGCTGATTTTGACAGCTGACATCTGCTGGCACAGGAGATAGGAATTAGCATGTAGAGTCCTCATATCATTAATAAGGAGATTAATTGATGTATTCATTCATTAACGTGGCAGGGACAACGAACAAGGCTTGACACGTCAGGGTGCGATGGCATGAAAGTGGATTAGTCTTGTCTAAGAAGCCAGGATGCCATTATTGTGAGCACTAAGTCCTATTTAATACTGAAGAAACACAGGCTTAACTGTGTGTGTGTGTGTGGGTGGGGTATGTGTCCCTGTGGCCCTGGGTGTGTGTATGTATGTGTGTGTGTGTGTGTGTGTGTGTGTGTGTGTGTGTGTGTGTGTGTGTGTGTGTGTGTGTGTGTGTCCATATCTGTGTGAATGAAAGCAAGAAAGTGTGTGTGCAGTAATGTTTTTTGCATTTACGAGTGTGTACATCTACATCTGTGTGTGTGTGTGTGTGTGTGGTGATTGTTGTGGCAGGGGGGCATGTGGCTATTTGGATGCAGCATAGGTGGGTGGGCATAAAGCATGTTTTTCTCTGTAGTGTCTCTGTGGCATGTTAAAAAGTTCATGTGGCTCTGACCAGTAGAGGGCCCTATAGTAGCCAAAACATGATTCAAACTGATGCTACTGGACTGTCAAAACAGGATTTCAGTACATTATGTTTCCACTCATAGATGTTTATGAACACAGACTTAACAGAAAGTGTTACCATAAAAGTTAAATGTTTGAATGAGGACTAATGGCAGGAAAATGCCACGATGGCTACTTGAATAAACAACCAATCGAATGCTCTGCAGTTTGAGGTAATGACATTTCCTTGACTTGTTTGTATGTACATGTGTGTGGGAGTTCTTACTGCACTTTCTGAAACGGCTCCCCGAGGGGCAAGGTATGTGAATATGGATCGTTTGTTTTGTAAATGCCCGATGCAGAAATGCGTACATGGCATTGATCACTATTCTAGTCTGCTGAACTGATGCACATTGTACTGGACTTTAGGCTTCTGGTGCTGGTGCTTCTATCCAGTGTAACTTAAAATGAATTAAACAACACCAAGCAACCAATATTAAGTGCTTATCTTGTCTTCACTTGGATGCACAATGGTGATTTCCCCACCTCCTGTACTGGCCCATTAGCCCAGGAGAGGAGGACAGTTGACCCAGGTGCTTGCTACTGTCTTCAGTCTCAGACTGTTGACAGCTCCCACTGAGAGGATGGAGGCTGTGACTGCTGAGGTCATACCTGTCACGTCTGTCTAGCTCATTTCTATCTAGAGCCACCTCTCCCTCTCCCCGACTGTCTGTATATGTCTTGTCTCTGCCCCTCTCTGCCTTGCTGTCCTATCTTCTTCCTCATCCTACACTCCATCCAGATATGGCCGCCTGCATAATTTAAAACATGGGGGGCAATCTCTGGTTGGATAAAAAAACAAAACAAACAAAAGATTTGTAAAAGAAGGATTTAATATTTGAAGCAATTGAGATATGGGGGAATCTTTATTTTAGATATGTGCCTAGAGTACCATTATTTAATCAGTTTGCTCCATTGATCTGTGTCACCATAATAGAAAAAGGACACAGTGTCATAGATGCAAAAAACTGTTTTTACCCAAAATCTGTAACAGCAACTTGCATAATTAAATCTTAATTGATACTGAAAACGAGGGAGACTTTTCACATTAGGGCATATTTAATACATGTTCTGTCTTTTTCCGTTGTCAGAACACACACAATACACAATTAGGCCAAGATGGTACATAGTATGTTTCGTAATATACGAACGAACACTTTAAGACCTGCTCTATTTCAAACCAGCAGGTGGCGGTAATGCCTCACTTTGGCTCCCAACCGCCATTAAAAATTCAGGAAGAAGAAAAAAACCTAGAAATCTAACGTTAAAAAAAACCCTCTAACCTAACTTTAGAGGCAAACAAACACGGCGGTTGACAGACAATCTTAAGGCGTTTGTGTGCAATTTAAACCAATTTTTGCTTTGAGTTCCTAATTTTTAAGCGACAGCTGACTGTAGAAATCTCTGCTTTCCGCTGAGCTCGGCTCTCATTGGCTGTTATGGGTTTCTGCTCCAGATTCCATCGCTGCTCCTCTCTCACTACAGCATTTCCAATCGTAGCTAAATATCAAACATGCATGATATGAATCGAGATGTACTCGACTGGCTTGCGAGGAGACTGGGAGGCAAAATACTGACTCTTAAAAACGTCACAGTGCAGGATCATATGGGAAGATAATCAGAGCAGCCCTAAATCAGGACTGCCCACCCGATTCTCAAACTGATCATTCAAATTGGGCCTAAAATCGGGCCGATCATCCTGTATTGTGCACCAGGCTTCAATTTCACAGCAGCAATGTGCCATGTGTCAACTTTTCAGTCTACATGAATGTTGCTGCAACTGCTACAGATGTATTATTCACAGTTCCTTCCTTCCTTCCTTCTTTTTATTTTTAAATTTTGATTGATTTTCGAATTGTTAATAAACTTGAAGGACATTTATAAGAGGACAAAGGTGCAGTGCAATGGCAGTTGGACTAGTGAGGCAGTATTCACCATAGGCCTGTCAAACACCTCTACCCACGTCTCTCTAATATTCACATAAGAACTGCAGATCTTTAAAAGCTATTAGCTATAGTCTAGGTGACTGATTGAATAGCTATAGATTTGTAGATGAATACAAAAGTGGATGTTATAATAATTTTCAAAGACACGTCATAGCTACAGTAGCTTGTAAAAGGTAAGTTACTAATGGAAAAGTTCAGTCTTAACAAAGAACTGCAGAAATGCGAGGGGGGGGGGGGCGCTAAACACAAGTCTACGCATTGTAGTATAACGATACCATGCCATTAAGTTGAAATGTATAATTGCATCTGCATTCCAGGGGAATGTGTGTCTTTTTCAGTGACGTGCTTGTTAGGAGAATGATTCGGGCCATGCAACACTGAGTATTTATCAACTTTTGCAGATGACACCACAGTCATTGGCCGTATCATCAACAACGACGAGATGGCCTACAGGGACGAGATTCAGCACCTCACATCATGGTGTACCACCAACAATCTTGTCCTCAATGTGCAGAAGACAAAGGAGCTGATTGTGGACTTCAGGAGGTCTAGAAGCTGCAGCCACTCCCCCATACACATCAATGGGGTGGAAGTGGAGCGTGTTTCCAGCTTTAAATTCCTTGGAGTCCACATCAGCGAGGAACTTTCCTGGACATCAAACACCCAAGCCCTTGTGAAAAAGGCCCAACAATGCCTGCATTTCCTGAGGAGCGCCCATCTATCCCCCAAAATTCTCACCAACTTCTACCATTGCACCATAGAGAGCATCCTGACCAGCTGCATCTCAGAGTGGTATGGCAACTGCACCTCAGTAGACCAGAAAGTCTGCAGCAGGTCGTCAAGGCGGCCCAGCATATCACCGGTACCCAGCTCCAAGCCATAAAAGACATTTATCACAAACGCTGCCTTCGAAGGGGTCTAAGCATCAGCAGTGATCCCACCCACCCCAACCATGGGCTGTTCTCCCCCCTGCGCTCTGGGAGGCGCTACAGGAGCCTCAGAGCCTGCACTACCAGGCTCAAAAACAACTTCTTTCCACAAGCTGTTGCCCACCTGAACCTGGCCACCCACTGAATGTCTGCAGATATTTTTAAATATTTTATACTCTTGCTCTTTTTTAACTTATTTTTAGCTTTTGGTCTTCATGTGTGTATATCTTATACTGTGTTTGCTGTGTTTGTCTGTGTCTGTCTTGCACTGTTTGGTGAAGCCACAGCCCTTATTTCATTTTTAACATGTGCCTGCACATTGTTTTTAATGACAACAAACTGAATTGAATTGAACTTTATAAATCAGTCAGTCAACGTCCATGTTTGCATACATTAGTGTGTAGAACAACCCAGATGTGATGCACTAAAGCGTGCATTACTGCTTAAGCCATCACACAACAAAACGACTTGCATTGTGTATATGCCTCACACTCCAACAGTGTGCCTGGTCTAGGTCACATCATTGGCCACAAAGTGCCTCACTTCTGACAATTGCACCGCAACAACCATCTGCTAGAAATTATTTTAAAAAAATCAACTGATCTATATGAGGGGCTACCGAGTAAAAGAGGATTTGGGGAATTTGTGTTCAGTAGTCTTGAGCTGTGTTCAGACATGAGGTGATGCAATGCTGATGCTATTGACAGCTTATGAGCATATACCCCTGTGTATTTTTGCTTCTTCCAAGTAGTTCCGATGTACTTTAACATACATTCATATGCAACTTATTAATCCATTTATTGTTTGAGTCACTTCATTCTACTTTGCTCTTTTTTGTTTATTATTGTGATAGTCCTGTAGCTGAACACTGTATAAAATGAGGAATCCACAGGCCATAACGATGAGCTTTTTGTCCATTTTTGTTTTACTGGGATCTGGGAAGTGAAAACCAAAATCTGGTTTGGGTATTGCCTGGTGATATGTTGTCCATGTTGCCTAAAAGTTCCGCATTTCTCAACTTTTTGCAGCTGGCTGCCCCTCCCGTTGTGCTGTAGTGCCCCGTCTCCTGCATTGCTCGCTCTCATTGAAAATGAATAGTCTAGCAACGGGTTGCCAGAGTTGCCTTGTGTCCCAACATGCCTTTAGACCGTGTGCGGACTGGAGACCTGTAAAAAAGCGCTTCCTATATCTTTCATTGTTTTCTATAGAAAGGTCTCATTTTGAATGCTTTCAACCCAATGCAGGGGCCTGACCATGTTTTAGAACGTTGCACGATGACATCTTCCAAAGCTAAAACCATTTCAACTTTTTGCTGAAGCTCACTGCTTATCAATGTCACCTTTAATCTCACAAACCAGGGGAAAAAGGACGGAAACAAAAGTTAGGAATACTTTGTCAAAGGAGAAACTAACTTGACATTTATATGTGTATTATTACAACATCAATAAAGAGAAAGTAGGACGAGTATTTCTTTTGTTGTGAGATTCTATTGCATTGCACCAACTACTGAGCATCAATTCCCAGCACTCGGTACTCTGTCTTGCCAACTTTTCTGTAAAGAAAGTAGCTCTTGGCAGCCCCAAAGTCACTAGATGATGTCCCCAGCTAATTTGCACAGGCCAACGTATGCATATAAATAACTTTACAAAGGAGGGAACGGGCTACAACAGTGAAGAGAGAGAAAAACTGAATGTACAAAAACTGAATTTAGCTAATGTAATGGTGTCAACACAAACAGTCTCCCAAAAATCAGAGAGGGCATGCATTGAGAAAATAAATTGGCAAGAGGGGCTGAAAGGTCACTATAACTGGAGATATGCTTTTCAAACAGCACTATCCAAGCACTCACCTCCAATACTAACACTAGAGATATAGTATGGTGTAATTCTTCTGAGGGGGACTTGCAGGGGCTGAACACTTGTCAATTTTTATGTTGAACTTGAAATTGTTAAGTGGCTGTTGCAGCTAGAAAAGCGCTATAAAAATGAAACTTGACTGACTGATTGATTGATTGATTGATTGATGTATTTATTTATTTATTATGCTTCTTGGGCCTCATGAGAAAAAAAGAAAAATAGAGCTCTGCTGTGATTTCTTTGCTCCACCGTTCCACTGCGATGTCGTCATTAACAATGCGTATGTGAACGAGTGAGTGACTTTCAAGGTCCACAAGCTGATTTGGATCTTAAAAAAAAAAAAGGAGTAGCCATTATTAGCAAGGGGATGGTTCACGGTACGTGGCACATGATCCTTCTCACTAGCTGCTCCCAGTCCCTTTGGAATTCATTACTGTCTTTGGGTCCTGGCGTTTTGGAGCTGCCTGCCCAGCTTGACGAAATAGACTAGTGAGCATATTCAGAATACAGACAGCCCAGCCTTTTAAGCCTCTCATTTGCAAAGCAACACCGCAGCATCTTTTCCCAAATTCCAACTCATGTTACGATTCTGATTCCAAATCTAATCTCAATTCCAATTTCGATTCGAATTAAGCAAATATCACGAAAGAAGAAGCAATAGCCATGTTGCCAAACCAATTACCTGCCCTACTGTTATCACTGGTTCGTAAGACACGTTGATATTTTGACATTATATGCGGTGATTTCCCTCATAAGGCCCTCATCACAAAAATAGATGAAAATGTGTTTGTATTGGCATTTATTTTAACTGCAAATCCGATTTGGACAGGATTTCAAATGCATATTTATTTCCCATGATGCAAATGTCATAGAGCAACAGACTAAATACAGAATGGTAAGGAACCTCTTTACAAAGAAAAGTCTTAAGTCACAACCAGACATTAAGGGGACGTATTGATGATATGATGCATAGCATATATCTGTTATTGCCAAACCCCTCATTACGCAACTACAAAGCATTTTCATTGTTAATTGTTAGTTAGCAGTCATCTTATATGATAAATCAAACTTAACAGCTCTCATCCCAAAATATTTTCTCTCTATTTGTGCTTTTTTTGCAGCTAGTTTTTAGTCATTGCAATCTACTGACTTCTGTGGCAGGCATCTCCCTCAGCACAAAGAACACATCAGCAAGCTTTTTCTTGAACTTTATGACAAATGTGAAATAAATTTCAGAAATGTTCAGAAAATCTTGTATTCGTAACACCCTAAAATAGAAAAAAAAGACTTGTCAATTAGCAAGACAGTGCGATATGTTTGTGCAGGGGCAGTGCCTGGAGGAAGTTGGTGTGAAAGACAGCATGGTGAGGTTGAGCTAGTGCAATCTTCTTGCCAGTGGGAACACTATTACATAGCCTTTAAATCTATTTCTCTTTGTGTGTGTGTGTGTGTGTGTGTGTGTGTGCATGTGCGTGTGCATGCACACTGCACCGAACGGCTTTTACACACGTGTACAAACCCCCTACCACATTTTTTTACTCACTTACTCTTGCATCACTCCAGCTAATATCACTACTTGATGGCAAATACAAATTTTGCAGAGGGAAGAAAGAAACTCAATAAAGTCATGAAATGCTGGACAGTTTGTCATTTCTGTTGCCGTTTGTATTAATTTATTAATTTTCTTCCTTTTTTCTTTCTTTCTCTTTCTTGCCCATGGTCTTTTATTATGAATAACCAAAGGAAACCCAGGGCCCTTCTTTTAAAACTTTTTTTTTTTGCAAACTAAATTGTAGATAAATGCGTGGTAAAGATTTATCTCTGAGTGGATGTCACCAGGAAGAAGACTGAGACATCAAACAGCAGAGGCATACTAAGACACACAATCTAACCTATGTGTGCAATGATAACTGTAAGCCGTCACAGATGTTGCCCTATGGCAGCTCAATCTGATCTGTCAATATCACACTGAGGTTATTAGCCATGACAGCCAATACGTACCGTGGATGGTATGAGTTTGTGTATTTTCACAGAAACATGTTGGGCCCCTGCACATGTGACATGGAGGGTTAGACTGACAGGCGACGGCAATCGCATTAGATGTGTGTGTGTGGGCTTGTGCGTGTGTTTCTGTGTGCTTACATGTGAATATTTCCTCTCTCTTTCAACCCTCCATCCATTTGTCCCTGTTCGTCTTTGTCTCTTTGTTTCATGCCTGCCAATGGCTGCCAATGCTTGTACTTGAACACTGACCTTTGCGTGAGGGCCCTCAACAGGTCAGTCAACAGAGATTTGATTTATTGACCCCCCAGAAAGCTATTCAATGCCTTTGCTATTAGCTACAATGCTGGGGGTCAACTCAATCAGACAGCTGGGGAGATTGGGCTTATCAAAGAGGCCACCAGTGACGATGGGGGTCAGACTGGACAACCTGCCCAGCTCATGTACAACCACTGCTGTTGATCATGGGATATTGTGAGTTGTGGGAATCGGGCCATGTTCCAGCGGGGCTGAAGATAAAAACAGTTTCATCAACTGCTTTAGGGCATTACGATACAAAATGGGAGTCATGGTAGCGCTCCTGTTGTTATGAAAGTCAAATAAAATGCAGCAGGCGGGACAGTTGATTTCCTATATAAGCATGTTAACTAATGTGGCCAGATTGATCTCTGGTTTCTTTATATTTATTTATCTATTTATTCATTTATCGAAGCATGATGTACCAAATGACCTTGAGAATTCCCGTAGATATGCCTGTCTAAATCTATGCAGTACATATGGTAATTAACATTTCAAGGCCATCTAGTCCACCTTGAAATGGCTGGATTCCTATCATCAAAAGACTGAGGCTTTGGTATATTCAAACCAGCAGTTTTCAGCTTTCTATCCCACAAAATGGTTAGTCCGAGCCCAGGGCCGACTCTATCCATTTTGGTGCCCAAGGCCAGATTAGCAGTTGGTACTCCCCCCCCCCCCACCACACACACACACACACACGCCACAACCACCACCACTACATTACCCGCCAGTCCTAGCTTATCACCACCCTCATTCTGCAGTAAAACTATGGACAACACACATCAGACACCACAACGGTTTTGAGACAAAAATATATATTTTAAAAAATTGAAATTACTTGTAAAACAAACTAATCATGGATCAAAGAATGAATAAATTGTTAAATATTACCAAGTACCTTTACCTGTTCTTGAGAGACAGACAGATGGACGGATAAATAGATAGATATTTACTTTACAACGTAATCTACTGCACTTATTAAGAAGCACTGTGACAGTAAGAGCAGAGCCTGTAAAAACCTTCATTAAAATAAATTCTGCTGAAGTTCCCTGAAACAGCTGTGAGACAGAGAGATGATTATGAGAGAGGGACAGGTAGAGATACAGATACAGAAGGAGATGAGTATGAGAGAGGGACAGGTAGAGAGACAGACACAGACAGAGATAGTATGAGAGAGAGACAGGTAGGGAAACAGACACAGATGGAGAAATGAGAGAGAGACAGCTAGGGAGATAGACAGACGGGTCTGTGACTCATCTATCAACTCCATAAACAGTCGGGGGAATTTTGAAATTTCGGCGCATGTGCCCCGAGTCCTTTGACCAGGCTGACTGTATGATTTAATAGAAACTTATTAAATAGGAAGTTTCTATCAAATCAGAGTTTCTATTAGAAACTTTGGTTTATTAGGAACAGCATTCAGCAGATCAGTCTGGATAACAGATGTCAGCCCGTTAACAATGCATGGAAGGCAGAACAGTTTCTCTCTCGATTAACGTTAACTCACATTTCATAGAACATGTTAGGTTGGAATACATCTCATTTCTTAAAAAATATACTGATTTTAATCATCATTGACTATGTCAAACACTTTAACCATCTGAGGCTTTGAACTAAACCTCATAGTTCTGTTGCAGATTCAAGTATCACAAGTTCAACATTACATCATTTGGTTTAAATAAACCGCAACGAATTGGAGATATATAACAGATAAACAGACAAATTTGTAGTGCATAATGTTAATTTTTAAACTGGAGCCTGTAGGGTCATGTTACGTGCCTTTATATACTTAAATCATCACAATATTATCGCTGTAACAAAGATAATCATTCCCTCTCCACTTTATGAAAGCTGTGCTGTATTTCTTTGTTTATTTATTTATTTGTTCATCTGTTACCTCAAGGCAGAAAATGAGGAAGGGCGCCCACCGGTGAATTTTTATTTATCTATTTTTATTTTTCTTTGAAGGTGACCAGTGCCTACCAGCAGGTGGCGCTTTACACGACCGCCTATAGGGCCTGTGCCTTCAGCCAGCCCTGTCCGAGCCTCCAGCTCTGCACTCCAAGCTGCCTCTGTTCTCGGGGAGGCTTTGCTGCAGTCCTCAGGTCGCCTTGAATTTCCCACCTCACTGCCTGCTTTTAATGACCGGGACAATGGCTCTGCAGAATGCCCATGTGTCAAATCAAACTATTTTATTTCAACTGAGGCTCTACTTTCAAGTCTGGCATTCTAGTCACCAGACTTTTATATTATTCGGGTATAAAACATTTAGCAAATCCATTATGTCTTACATCTTAACACAAACGTAACGTTTAAACATGAGTTAATGACAACACATACTGGTAAATGCCATTTTCCATCTGAAAAGCAAATATGGGCTTGCCATGGTTTATTTTGCAAATCTATTTGCTATTATATAAGGCTCGTTATATGCAACACCCTCCCCGTTTTTTTTGCCATTTCCATGTTCTCTATTATGGACTTTCTAGCTCATATAGAAGAAACTGAACTTGACTTAAAAACTAAACTTAATGTCGGCCATCTGACAAGCTGTCTTAACAATTATGACTCATTTTAAAGGCTTCCACTATCTACCCTGCTAACAATGGCAGAAGTAGCAAGAGGCACAGATAACAAGCAGGCATGAAAAGCACAGAGGGATGTCAGAGTTTGTTGTTTTTGCGGTCCCTTCTGGGTGTGCTGATTGTCTGACTCGGGATTGGCAGGGGAATGCTTCAGGCACCAAACGTTTTTACATAACAATTTTGTCGATTAAAACTGTCTCCCACAGACCAAACACAATAGAGCCTTGGTTAAAACCAGCCATTTACATAGCAGGTTACGATGCACATTTTACTTGAGTAATTGTGGGTTGAATATGGCTCCTGACCTTTGTCACTTATCATCTCTCTCATTGTATAATGTCTGATAACTCAGAAATGTAATCCTTTCGGCCCCTGATCTCCACAGGGCAGCTGGGGCTCCGCATGGTAAGAGTCAGACACTTAAGCTGAGTGACATGTAGGCTCCTGACTGGCGACGTGCACTTTAGACTGAACCCTTTGATGGCTCGAAGGCTTGGCTGATGGGGAACAAGTGGCATTTACAACATAGAGCTGTGTTGTCAGTCCTACGATCTTAAAAAGTCTGTGTAAAGGGTGGGATGGACTTGAGATTGTTTTTTTTTCCTTATCAGTAAAGTGTACCACATACCTGGCTTCTGACTCCCTCACAACAAGTCTCGCCTTTATATGTACCCTCTGTGTAGATTCAGGGATTAGGGGGTTGGGAGGGTTGGGTGGGTTTCTGACACCTCCCAAAATGTTAAGTGACGAAGCTCACCTGCAAATGTCTACTGTGTGTGTGTGTGTGTGTGTGTGCGTTTGTGTGTTTTGCACAGGGTGATATGACGCGTCTAGTGCCGTAGTGCAGTAGTAGTTAGAGGAAAGATGCATGCTTGCTTACCGCCTGCTTTTCTAACCTCTTGCTTACAGCTTGCTGCTGCTGGCTAGCCCTTGTGGTGAACAAGGAAGCAGCCCAGTGCGTAAGCCTTCCCCCACCAGTACACAGCCTCTCCTTCGCTAAGACCCCTGCCAGGCCTCCTCGCGGCCACTCACGGTAACTGGGCGCCTCGCAGCCTCAGGCAAACTTGGGAGGGGATCTCGGCGCTGCAGTGGTCCCCAGAGACTGGGTATAGCCAATCACTGCCCCACTTCTTTGTTGGAAGTCTGTTGAGACAAAGGCTAGGGGAGCACACCCCAAGAGAAAAGCAACGTGTTTGGCGTCACACATTAGGCAGTTCTTCGACAGTCTGCAGTTTCCGGCAGCCTTCTGTAGTCATGATGGGTGACTGGTCATCCTGGGTATAAGCCCTTGCCACCGCCACCAGGACCAACCTGTCATGGCAAAGACAGTGCTACTGAGGAGTGCGCACCCCCTGTGGCACTCTAAAAACCGCCTTGCACAGGTCTCCACCTCTGACCATGGTGTACAATATCCGGCCATATATCCGGGTTGAAGTCTGGTGGCATTGGGGTATCTGGTGACGGGAGTAGGGTAGAATTGGTCTGGGAGCTCCTAGTCAGAGCCCTGCACATCAGCCGCACGGGGTATGTCGTCGCTAGCATCTGGGATTGAGTGGCAGCTGCTTTCAGCAGACCCCCGTATGACTGAGCAGCCCTATTTAGGGGCCAAACTGCTCACACCAGTTGGGGAGGAGCCTAGAAAAGGTGGCCTAAAAATTGTCCATTCAACCAACCTCCTGGGTATGAGGAGATTATTGCTAGGAGAAACTGCAAGAGCATAGAAGCTACGGCCATTGAACACCAACTGCGCTGGCTTGGGCATGTCACCAATATGCCTCAAGAATGCCTGCCATGTTGAGTCCTGTATGTACAGCTTCATCTGGGCCATCGGTCCGGAGGTGGTCAGAAGAAGTGATACAAAGACCAGCTAAAAACATCACTGAAGAAGTGCTGTATCAACCCCTTGAGACTGGAGCAAGCTGCCATCAACCATTCCAACTGGCGGGAGATCTGCCACAGAGGTATAGAACTGCTGGAAATGGAGAGTACTGTGAAAAAACAACAGAAAAGACTAAGGAGACACACAACCATGCCTGCCCCCACTAACTCAGACTTCATATGCCCAACGTGCAATAAAACTTGTGGCTCAAGAACTGGACTCTACAGTCATCAAAGAACACACCGTTAATGAGGAGGGACGTCATCATCAGACTCGATAGACTACCAGCAAGCAAATGTGTGTGTGTGTGTGTGTGTGTGTGTGTGTGTGTGTGTGTGTGTGTGTGTGTGTGTGTGTGTGTGTGCGTGTGTGTGCAGGCTCTGCACTGCACCCAACCAGCCATCTACCCAGCCCATCATAAAAGTGGACAACAAAATTCTTGAAAATGATCACTTTCCATACCTTGGCAGCCTTCTCTCCTCAAAAGCTGACATCGACTCTGAGGTCACTCATTGCCTGAGTTTTGCCAGTGGCGTTTATGTCAGACTCAGGAAGAGCCTGAAGACCGAGACTTAAAGGCCTAAAACAAAACTCCTCGTCTACAGAGCTGTTGTTCTCCCCATCCTGCTATATGGAACAGAGTCATGGACCACCTACAGCAGGCACCTGAGAGCCCTGGAACAATACCACTAAAGATCCTTAGGAAAGATCCTGAGGATCAGCTGGAAGGACAGATGCACCAACATCAGCGTTCTGGAAGAAGCAAACATGACAAGCATCACCACTACAATAATGCAGCACCAACTCTGATGGACAGGCCATGTCATCCGCATGTTCAACACACGTCTCCCCAAACAGATCCTGTACTCCCAGCTGAAGAAAGGTCAGCGAGCTCCCGGCGGGCAAAAGAAACATTTCAAGGACAATGTCAAGACCAGTCTGAAGAAATTCAACATCACATTGAGCAATTGGGAACACACTGCACTGGATAGGTGCCCCTGGAAGAAATCCATGCAGGATGTAGCTGCACATCATGAAATGGAACTCCACTGTGCTGCAGAGAGAAAGTGATAGCACCACAAGGAGAGAGAGAAAAAGGCTCAACCACCCCCACCAACCAGCACCACTTTCCCCTGTCCACACTGCACCAAAGTATGTGGATCCTGTATCGGCCTCTACAGCCATCTGAAGACCCACAAGTAGACAACCCAACGGAGAGGACAGTCATACTCGTTTTAAATGACTGCCGATGATGATGATGATGGTGTGTGGGTGGGTGTGTGTGTGTGTGTGTGTGCGAGCGCGCGCATGCCTGCACTGAACTGCTTTATACATGTGTAAAACTCAAATCACATTTCTTTCCCTATTTACTCTTGCATAACTCCAGCCAATATCACTACTTGATGGCAAATATATGTTTTATGGAGGGGAGAAAGAAGCTCAATAAAGAAATGAAATGTTGGACAGTGTCATTTCCTTGGCAGTTTGTGTTAAAAAAAAATCGTTCTTTCTCTTTCTTGCCCATGGTCTTTTTTTTAATGAATAACCAAAGTAAACCCAGGGCCCTTCTTCGTCCCTTCTTTTAAAACATTTTTTTGCAAACTAAATTGTAGATAAATGCGTGGTAAAGATTTATCTCTGAGTGGATGTCACCAGGAAGAAGACTGAGACGTCAAACAGCAGAGGCATACTAAGACACACAATCTAACCTATGTGTGCAATGATAACTGTAAGCCGTCACAGATGTTGCCCTACGGCAGCTCAATCTGATCTGTCAATATCACACTGAGGTTATTAGCCATGACAGCCAATACGTACTGTGGATGGTATGAGTTTGTGTATTTTCACAGAAACATGTTGGGCCCCTGCACATGTGACATGGAGGGTTAGACTGACAGGCTATGGCGATCATATTAGATGTGTGTGTGTGGGCTTGTGCGTGTGTTTCTGTGTGCTTACATGTGAATATTTCCTCTCTCTTTCAACCCTCCATCCATTTGTCCCTGTCCCTCTTTGTCTCTTTGTTTCATGCCTGCCAATGGCTGCCAATGCTTGTACTTGAACACTGACCTTTCCGTGAGGGCCCTCAACAGGTCAGTCAACAGAGATTTGATTTATTGACCCCCAGGATCTATCCAATGCCTTTGCTATCAGCTACAATGCTGGGGGTCAACTCAATCAGACGGCTGGGGAGATTGGGCTTATCAAAGAGGCCACCAGTGACGATGGGGGTCAGACTGGACAACCTGCCCAGCTCATGTACAACCACTGCTGTTGATCATGGGATATTGTGAGTTGTGGGAATCGGGTCATGTTCCAGCGGGGCTGAAGATAAAAACATTTTCATCAACTGCTTTAGGGCATTATGATACAAAATGGGAGTCGTGGTAGCGCTCCTGTTGTTATGAAAGTCAAATAAAATGCAGCAGGCGGGACAGTTACTTAAGCATGTTAACCAATCTAGTCAGATCGATCCCTGGTTTCTTTATGTTTATTTGTTTAGACATGGCACAGCAAATGACCTTGAGATTTCAAAATGATTCCCATAGATATGCCTGTCTAAATCTATGTATGACATATGGTAATTGACTTTCCAAGGCCATCTATCTAGTCCACCTTGAAATGGGCTGGATTGCTAACAAGAGAAGACCGAGGCTTTGATATTTTAAAACCAGCACTATTTTCAGCTTTCTATCCCACAAAATGGTTAGTCCGAGCCTCCAGCTCTGCACTCCAAGCTGCCTCTGTTCTCGGGGGCTTTGCTGCAGTCCTCAGGGCGCCTTGAATTTCCCACCTCACTGCCTGCTTTTAATGACCGGGACAATGGCTCTGCAGAATGCCCATGTGTCAAATGAAAACTATTTTATTTCAACTGAGGCTCTACTTTCAGGTCTTTGGCATTCTAGTCATCAGACTTTTATATCATTTGGGTATAAAACATTTGGTAAATCCATTAGATCTTACATTTTAACACAAACAACGTTTAAACACAAGATAATGACAACACATACTGGTAAATGCCATTTTCCATCTGAAAAGCAAATACTGGGCTTTGCCATGGTTTATTGTATAAGGTTTGCTATATGCAACACCCTCTCTATTTTTTTTATTTTTTTCCAATTCCATGTTCTCTATTATGGACTTTCTAGCTCATATAGAAGAAACTGAACTTGACTTAAAAACTAAACTTAATGTCGACCATCTGACAAGCTGTCTTAACAATTACGACTCATTTTAAAGGCTTCCACTATCTACCCTGCTAACAATGGCAGAAGTAGCAAGAGGCACAGATAACAAGCAGGCATGAAAAGCACAGAGGGATGTCAGTGTTTGTTGTTTTTGCGGTCCCTTCTGGGTGTGTTGATTGTCTGACTCGGGATTGGCAGGGGAATGCTTCAGGCACCAAACGTTTTTACATAACAATTTTGTCGATTAAAACTGTCTCCCACAGACCGAACACAATAGAGCCTTGGTTAAAACCAGCCATTTACATAGTAGGATACGATGCACATTTTACTTGAGTAATTGTGGGTTGAATATGGCTCCTGACCTTTGTCGCTCATTATCTCTCTCATTGTATAATGTCTGATAACTCAGAAATGTAATCCTTTCGGCCCCTGATCTCCACAGGGCAGTTGGGGCTCTGCATGGTAAGAGTCAGACACTTTAGCACTTTAGACTGCACCCTTTGATGGCTCGAAGGCTCAGTTGATGGGGAACAAGTGGCATTTACAACAGAGTTTTGTTGTCAGTGCTACGATCTAAAAAGTCTGTGTAAAGAATGGGATGGACTTGATAGTTTTTTTTTCCTTATCAGCAAAGCGTATCATGAACCTGGCTTCTGACTCACTCACAACAAACTGATAATTTAGTCTCACCTTTAGATGTACCACCAGTGTAGATTCGGGGATAGGGGGGTTGGGAGGGTGGGGTGGGTTTCTGACCCTTTGCATCTGCAAATATATACTGTTGTAAGACACAAAATATTTAGCATTCTTTTAACTGATATCATAATCACCACTAGTAAGAAAATTTGAAAAATATATTTTTGTACACCCTTACTTCTATTCTCTCTTAGCTTCTCCAATTCAGTCTCTTGGTATTGCCCATGCAGTTCCATCTGAGGTAGGATTTCACAGAAACACCATCAACAGACATACATAAAAGATGTGCTCTATCACTTTTAACCTGCTCAAGCAAATCAGTCTCGTGATACAAGTTTGTAACTTGCACTGATGTGTCTGTCTGCTTGTTTTTCCTGGATTGTTGGTTAGCTAGAAAGCTAACTTTAGCTTAGTTGAGCAAGTGTAACAGCATCTATTTTACAATGTCAATGTTAAGCATTCACCCAGGATATTATGGTAATAATATGTGACTTTAGCTAATCAACGGAAAATGCAGTTAATACTAGGTCTACTTCCAATGACAAACTTAGGAAAACGATTTTGTATCCTTCTGTTCACAACAAAGTCACACAACAGTTGTGCTTTGCATCCATGGTAATAATTGTCCTTGTTTTGGATTTTATCCCAATCTTTACATGTCTAATCCCCTGTACTCCAAGGGTTCTGCCACTAAACAACCATTATGGTGGCAGGAGGAGAGTTTAGACTGCCATGCATGCCCTCCGATACACATGGTGTTGCCAACTGCTTTTCTCACCAGCTAGCTGCAGGTTTCTCCAGGGGAATGGAATGTGTGTGAGGGTTCGTGATATTTCCCCCGGATCCAATTATAGCTGTACAAACCACCCAACCACCTGTAGGAGGTCATTAATTGCAATGGTGGGACACATAACCCACTAACAGCTCTTCACCCGGGGGCACTTAAAATCCTGCTCTCTGCAAAACCTGACCAAGCTGCAGGCAACGTACAGGTTCCTCAGCGTTAACCTCAGCTTTGGGATGCCAATGTATAAGTCTGTTGAGCAACCCCAGCACCCATGGGAGTTGAGATTGTTTGAAAAAACAAAACAAAAACAAAAATAAAGCAAAAGTGAAATATAAACTGATAACGTCTGATAGGGGCCGGTGAGAGTTGTACTCCTTCCATCCAAGTGTTTTTATGTGCCTTTTGTCGATTTGAATACAAAAAGCTTGATGGCAATGGAAAATATCGGATAAAATCCCTCAAATTTACATACACGTTTTTATGCTCACTTAAGGTGGATAAGTTTTGTGTTCAATAAAAAGAAATACAATAAACTGCAATGGAAAGCCATTTGCTGAATAAAACAATAAATGTCAGATTCTGATCACATGATAAGCCATTCATTTATCTTAACTGGTCTATCGTTTTTTGTGGTTATCAAAGTATGGATATATGATGTAGGACACATACTGTAGGCCTAAATTAGTTCACATGAGTGGTTTTTTGCAACAATTAATTATTTAAATGAAATCTATTTTAAAAGTTGGATGGAAACATGACTATTGACTTCTTTGGGGGGAGTGGGTGCCAATGATTGTTGGCGTGAGAGTTGTGTGAGTTCTTTTCCTTGCACCCAATGCCACCCATAATATCTGCTAATAATAAAAATATAAACAGCGGCAAAGAGATGTACAGAGTGAGAGGAAGGAGAAAATGATTTAGCATATATTCTTTCAGCCTTAAGATGAAACTAATTAACTAGTATAAAGTAAGTAGAGAGAAAAAGAAAAAGTGAGGAATAGGTTATTAAGAAGTAAATGGACTGCATTTATATAGCACTTTTCTAGTCTGCCGACCACTCAAAGTGCTTTACAATGTATGCCTCACATTCACCCATTCACACACACATTCATACACTGATGGTGGAGGCTGCCATGCAAGGCACCAACCTGCTCATCAGGAGAAGTTAGGGGTTCAGTGTCTTGCTCAAAGACACTTTAACACACTCTGGAGGAGCTGGGGATCGAACCAGCGACCTTCCGATTATGAGACAACTCGCTCTACCCCGAGCCATACCTCCCGCTTGTAAGTTATTAAGAAAAGTTATTAAATAAGAAGCAGTAAAACGTTTTGTTCATACTCTACTAATAAAAACTATGTGACTTTGAAAGCAAGATAAGAAACAGGGAAGAAGGGTCATTAATGCAAAATGAACTAATCTGACTGTATGCATGGCTTTGTATAAACATAGTGCAGATGGATACTACATAAAAACATGCACAATTTAACTATAGAAGGACTTTGCAGTCAGAAAACTCTCTCTCTCTCTCTCTCTCTCTCTCTCTCTCTCTCTCTCTCTCTCTCTCTCTCTCTCTCTCTCTCTCTCTCTCTCTCTCTCTCTCTCTCTCTCTCTCTCTCTCTCTCTCTCTCTCACACACACACACACACACACACACACACACAAGAAAGGAATCATGAAGGCATATATAAGTACATCAGCACTTGAGCATGCACACTCCCATAGAGTGCAGTGTTCAGTTTATATGTATGAATATGAAAAGCGAGCGACACAGAAAGTGAGGGTATAATTGTGGGCAGAGATAAAGTGTTTCATGAGCATGGTGATAAAGTGCATATTAAATTAGCTTTAGCGCTATCGATCGATGCACTGCAGCAGAAATGGATGCATTGCATATCAGAGAGATTCAATTATACTCCAATATCAGCTTCAATTCCTACCAGAGCCAGTCACAGGAAAACAAGGGGTAAGAGAACAGGATGAGAAAAAAGGAGGAGGAGGAGAGAGGAAAGTGCAGGTATTTAATACAGAGCTCGGTTGGCACCGAAATATATATTTCATTGCGAAATGGGAAAATATTTCCTCCGATTTAATTTATTAACTAAAATAAAATTACAAGTGGAAGTGTCTTCATGACACAGTACCCTCTTTTAACCCTTTTCTATCACACTTGTATCCAGTGCTGGTCCAGTGCCTTCTTCCTACCTTCTTTTTATTTCTCTCCATCCCACTGTTCATTCTCATTTCTAGCCTCACTAATCTTCTCTCTACTACTTATTTCTTAGCCTATTTCTTGTCATTACTAATTAATTAGTCATATTTAACAGCCAGGCTCCCTCTGAGTGGGATCAATATTTTATCTACACATCTAGCATGCAGTCTATTTCTCAAAACTGAGATCTAACTTGCCTATAAATGCATTGCCAATACCACCATCAATTAGTATCCAGAAGATTTTCTGCTGCAGACGTGCATGTTGAAATAACAACTGTGGATTTAGACCAAAAACACTTCACACAAATAAATTAATGAAACATAGTTAAACCATCTACTCCTGCTTCATGACTGACTTGCAGACCATGCCGCATAGTTTTTGTGAAGCAAGTCACATTTTCAAAAATTGGTTATATACAGCTAAAATGATAGCTTCCTATATTTGCCGCTATTCAAATAAAGTTGACTTGACTTGACTCCCTAGTAACTGCCCCGTTAGAGGTCAACACAGTCAAAGCTGCACAGTTATTGGTCAACGGCAAGACTTTGCATATCAAAGTCCACCAACTTTAGTCGACGCTAACGCATTGAAACCAATTAGCTTCACACCCAGAAGTTACTGCTTGTCATGTTGAATGCATTGCTATTATTTGAATTTGCTGCAAAATTTTGCATTCGCCAATGCTGGTGTGACCACAGCCTTATTCCACCATGTTTAAAGACAACGAACCTCATGCAACAGCCGTTCGATTACGTAAATCTCTTCATTAAGTATGCTTTTGGTGATGTTCACAATTACTTTTTATATCTCTTACTTTCCTCCCTTATTTTGAATTAACTTTTTGGTAGAGTGGTGCAGACCTATCGCAAACAAATATGCAGTTGCAACAGTCCTGTAGGCCACCTTTTTCTCTTTGTCTTTCAAAGGAAAATAATTTCCTATTTTGTCAATTTAATTGAAAAACTTTGCACACTTATTTGCGCAGATGCAAATATGAGTAATAGGCATGCACACTCTGCTCTTGCAGAACTCCGACTGGTGTGACTTGAAGGTTTTCATGCCACTTTTCTGAACATGTAACATTTTCTCATTCATATTCATAATTTTCAAAATGATGTTTTGATGTAACGATGGCATCTTATCACGTGTTATGATCGCTCCAAAGTTTCTTCTTAATTTTTTACTCACATTTATTTTTTGCTCACAGCACTGTAGATTAATGAGCGCACCCATTCAATGTACAACCCAGCAGCATTCAACCTCCAATGTACATATGTGGGTACAAATTTGGGCAGGTAAACATGTTCTGTGTTGATTTCTCTGACAAAAATCTCAAAAGAACAAAGTGAAGGGGTTAAGAGAATGATCTTGCATGAGGCCCATTTTATCTAAAAAAAAAAAAAATCCTAAAGTAAAACTCCATGTAACATGGGCAATTATCTCACTCCCATATTCAAGATGTTTCACTTGTTATAAGAAAAATAATTTTCAAGACAGGTTGGGAGGCTAAAGGAATTATCAAGATGGACATTTTTGCAGCCTCCTTAATTGGTCAAATTGAAAACAAATTTAGTAGAATAACACTGACCTTACTGAGTACTTACACTGTGAGAGCCATGGTTTGTGGGTCAGGCAAGAGAACAATACGCAGCGCAGTAGCTTAAGCTGTCAAGGCTGAAACAAGCTATTGATGAAAGAAACTTGGAAAATTAGCAAAAAATTGTTTTCCCATTAAACGAATTCAAAATGTTATAGGACAAGACCTCCAAATGCAGGCAACATGGGATGTTTAACCAAGGACATACCCTGCAGCCTTTCTAACGACCGTAGTGTTAATAGGTACCTTAGTACTTATCAAATAGAACAGATGAGGACGACTGGTTATACTCAGCCTTGGCTATCATGCAATGTTCAGTATTATACTAATAATAATAATGGACTTCAACTACTGTTAAATTCACCTGCGTGGCACCACCCTTCATGAAGGGAAAAAGATAAGCTAATTAATTCACAGAAAGGTGACTACGTTCACCTGGACACATCGATTATTAACAGAAATGTTTCATAACCAATCTAAGTGACCTCTTCAGTCTAAACTGACTGCAGGTATCCCCACCCTTATAAACAATACAGTGGCATAACGACCGAAAAGCATTCGTTTGATATGCAAATTGCCCTGAGCATTAACTAGGGTTACAGTGGCCATGTGTACTGTTCACACAGGATTGGGGAACAGTTGCAATCACAGCTTTGTAAGGTGAAACGACCCCACCCTGAGCAATAGGACCACCCTTAACACTGACCAAGTGTGTCTGCTCCTGAAGCTGTGTCTTCAGTCCACGTACTTCACATACAGGGGGCAGTACTATAGGCAGAAGCGTGGGTGTGCTATGGGCTCCCCAGTTTCACTTATAGTGGACAACTTGTATATGGAAGAAGTGGAAAAGAGGGCTCTGATGTCATATCCAGGGACACCGCCTAGCCAGTGCTTCAGATTTGTGGACGACACCTGGGTTAAAATTAATGGTCTATTCACCGGCCAACCAAAATCAGTTGTGCAGCAACTACAGTTAAGTCAAAATGCAGCTGCATGTGTTCTCAAAAGTGGCAAACAGTATGAACACATTACACCTGTTCTTAGATCTCTGCATTAGCTCCCCGTCAGAACTAGAATCCATTTTAAAATTCTGTTACTTGTATACAAAGTAACAAATTAAATAAAGTTTATTGGCCATGTAGGTTTACACAAACATGGAATTTGACTCCGGTTTCGTGGCTCTCTGTGTACTTAACATAGAATAACAACACTACAACACAACAATCTTCAGATAGACCACACATAGTATTTGGTCCTTCGAGCCGGATAGCAGCGCTTACCCTTATCCCCCGATATGGCGTATGACAGAGAAGAACCCCGTCCAAGGCATCACGCACACACACACACACACACACACACACACACACACACACACACACACACACACACACACACACACACACACACACACACACACACACACACACACACAGACATCAAACCCAGTCGCCCATGTCTATTGTGCTTTAAATAATAAAGTACAGTGACCTGATGTTCTACTCTGTGTTTTGTGTCCTGGCCGACACCCAAGGGCGAACGTCAGCTAATTAATGGGACAACCAGTCCTAGACAGTCCTGCCACAATATTTGGATAGACAAGGATAGACTATATACAGACTATAAACAGGCGAAATAAGAGGAGATAAAGTGCAATGGTGCAGATAATATATCAGAGACGCTGAGATAAATGCTAGCAGGCTGTCAAAGAAGGTTGAATCAGTTCATCTGGATACAACGTTTATTGACAGATAGTGACCTCTTCACTGAAGAGGTCACTTGCTATAAGAAAAATAATGAGTGATGGATGAAACGTATCTGTCAATAAACGTTGTATTCAGATGAAATGATTCAA
Source organism: Lampris incognitus (assembly GCF_029633865.1). Lineage (NCBI taxonomy): Eukaryota > Metazoa > Chordata > Actinopteri > Lampriformes > Lampridae > Lampris > Lampris incognitus. The sequence continues at coordinate 22,544,062 of NC_079223.1, read as the reverse complement.
CATTCTTTGATTTTCTTACGTGGATTATTGATGCTAGCAGGTTACTTACATGCATGCCTGAGGTAGATGGACATGACAGAGCGTACCAATATACACTACCGTTCAAAAGTTTGGGATCACCCAAACAATTTTGTGTTTTCCATGAAAAGTCACACTTATTCACCACCATATGTTGTGAAATGAATAGAAAATAGAGTCAAGACATTGACAAGGTTAGAAATAATGATTTGTATTTGAAATAAGATTTTTTTTACATCAAACTTTGCTTTCGTCAAAGAATCCTCCATTTGCAGCAATTACAGCATTGCAGACCTTTGGCATTCTAGCTGTTAATTTGTTGAGGTAATCTGGAGAAATTGCACCCCACGCTTCCAGAAGCAGCTCCCACAAGTTGGATTGGTTGGATGGGCACTTCTTTGAGCAGATTGAGTTTCTGGAGCATCACATTTGTGGGGTCAATTAAACGCTCAAAATGGCCAGAAAAAGAGAACTTTCATCTGAAACTCGACAGTCTATTCTTGTTCTTAGAAATGAAGGCTATTCCATGCGAGAAATTGCTAAGAAATTGAAGATTTCCTACACCGGTGTGTACTACTCCCTTCAGAGGACAGCACAAACAGGCTCTAACCAGAGTAGAAAAAGAAGTGGGAGGCCGCGTTGCACAACTGAGCAAGAAGATAAGTACATTAGAGTCTCTAGTTTGAGAAACAGACGCCTCACAGGTCCCCAACTGGCATCTTCATTAAATAGTACCTGTTAGAGCCTGTTTGTGCTGTCCTCTGAAGGGAGTATTAGAACACACCGGTGTAGGAAATCTTCAATTTCTTAGCAATTTCTCGCATGGAATAGCCTTCATTTCTAAGAACAAGAATAGACTGTCGAGTTTCAGATGAAAGTTATCTTTTTCTGGCCATTTTGAGCGTTTAATTGACCCCACAAATGTGATGCTCCAGAAACTCAATCTGCTCAAAGAAGTGCCCATCCAACCAATCCAACTTGTGGGAGCTGCTTCTGGAAGCGTGGGGTGCAATTTCTCCAGATTACCTCAACAAATTAACAGCTAGAATGCCAAAGGTCTGCAATGCTGTAATTGCTGCAAATGGAGGATTCTTTGACGAAAGCAAAGTTTGATGTAAAAAAAATCTTATTTCAAATACAAATCATTATTTCTAACCTTGTCAATGTCTTGACTCTATTTTCTATTCATTTCACAACATATGGTGGTGAATAAGTGTGACTTTTCATGGAAAACACGAAATTGTTTGGGTGATCCCAAACTTTTGAACGGTAGTGTATATACAATGTGCAGTATAGTATATACAAAATGGTTGGATTTATTGACAGTGTTAAGCATTTATTTGAATCACAGCCCACGGAAAAAAACTGTTTTTATATCTGGTTGTTTTGGGGTAGGGCGTCATAGTGGCACAGTGGTTAGCACGGTCGCGTCACAGCAAGCAGGTTCTGGGTTCGAGCCCCGGGGTAGTCCAACCTTGGGGGTTATCCCGGGTCTCTTCTTTGTGGAGTTTGCATGTTCTCCCCGTGTCCGTGTGGGTTTCCTCCAGGTGCTTCGGTTTCCTCCCACAGTCCAAAGACATGTAGGTCAGGTGAATCGGCCATACTAAATTGCCCCTAGGTATGGATGTGTATGTGTGTGTGTGTGTGTGTGTGTGTGTGTGTGTGTGTGTGTGTGTAGGCCCTGTGTGATGGCCTGGAGGCCTGTCCGATGGCCTGGAGGCCTGTCCAGGGTGTCTCCCCACCTGCCGCCCAATGACTGCTGGGATAGGCTCCAGCATCCCCGCGACCCTGAGAGCAGGATAAGCAGTTCGGATAATGGATGAATGGATGTTTTGGGGTACAGTGCTCTGTAGCGCCTACCAGAGGGGAGGAGTTGGAACAGGTTGTGACCAGGGTGTGATGGGTCTGCAGTGATGTTGCCTGTCCATTTCCTGAGTCTGGAGGTGTATAAGTCCTGAATGGAGGGCATGTTGGCACCAATGATTTTCTTTGCAGACCCAACTGTCCATTGTAGTCTGTCCCCATCCTGTTTGGTGGCTGATCCAAACCAGAAAGTGATGGATGAGAGGATGACAGGACAGGCTGGATTATTGCAGTGTAGAACTGAATCAGCAGTTTCTGAGACAGGTTGGACTTCCTGAGCTTTCAGAGAAAGTACATCCTCTGCTGGGCCTTTTTGATGATTGTGTCTATGTAGGATGCCCACCTTAATGGTGAAACCCAGAAATCTGTAGGTTTTCACCATAGACACCATGCTGTTGAGTATGGTGGGGGGGGGGGCACCTTTGTGAGGGTATTTCTGGCTTTATATAGCTCTAAATGGCCTTGCACCTCAGTATATAAATGACATGCTAATTAGATACAAACCAGCAAGAACTCTTCAGTCCAAAGGCAGTGGTCTTTTAACCATCCCTTTTACTAACTCTAAAGCAGGGGAAGCTGCCTTTTGTATTTACGCCCCAGTAGATGGAACGCCCTGCCTGAGGACCCGAGAGAGGCCCCCACACTGAACACTTTTAAAGGCAGGTTAAAAACCTTACTTTTCACAACAGCCTATGGCTAAGTTCTTCGTGTGTGTGTGTGTGTGTTTTGTATATTTTGATATTTGTATATTCTGCTCCGATTCCTGTATGACTGCACTAACACCTGTTGATATGCATATTTATTTTCTACATTTGCACTTTTATGATTGTGTTTCGAAGGTATTGTCACTTTATGTAAAGCAAATCGTATTGCCCTGTGCATGAAATGTGCTAAATAAAAGTTTGACTTGAGTTAACTAAAATGGAAGGAGTCTCTGTCTTCCGATTTTCTCGACAACCATTCATCCGATCGACTTTACACATGGTGGTTGCACCATAGGTCTGGACAGCTTCGTACTTGTTATCAGATTGACTTGCATGATGTAGGATAGGCTAGCCTGTAATATAGGCAATGTGTGGCATGTGAGCTATGCACCTGCATCTTGTATGCTGTATTTTGTGTGGTACCGATTGTCCTTTTATTAAGGCCTGTTGTGTTTCAATTCTATTTTTGCAAGGTGTTGAACAAAAGTGTGATGGGTACTGCATTATGGTCTATTATAATAATGATGCTTCCTCCCGGATGTTTTACTATGCAGTAGGCATTTGTGCATGGTTGTTGTCTTGCTAGCCTATGATTTGTGTAAGACCAACAACTGAGGCTGTGGGCATGTTCTTATGTTGTTATGTGATGTAACCTAGGTCCGGTCTGCTTAGAAGCGTAGCGCAAACCATTGGCCGATTCAATGTGTGGGCTTTTTTTGTTGTTGCTTGACTGATATGAAAACATTGCAACGGGGAATTTTATTTTCTGTCTCTTTGTGTTACCCACATGGCTAAAGTTTCTCTGTATAAAGTGAAATGTTGACAGTATTAACTGTACATAGTAACGGTAGAATATTTTTTTGCTGTAACCCTGCAATCGACCGGAGATTGACCGACCGTGGCCCTGATCAACCCTGGATATAGTTGGCTAACGTTGGTCAGCTGGCAAGAAAACAAAATGTTCAAACGGAAAATATCAAGACTTCTTCTCACTCCCTGCCCGTAAAAACCTAGCCTCCTCTACATCAGATGCTGACAATGTCGAGATTAACTCGACCAGCGAAAGTTCTCAACGACAGTGACATCTGAGTCATCTCAGCCTGATTCAGTTGAATAAAGTTGGATAAAAAGTGAAAAAATAATAGAAGACTGGACATTTAAGTATTTATGGTAATATGATTGCAACATATTGAACACTGCACATATTGTGTATGTAAAGAATACATTGTGTAGACTATGGAAGGCAGAGGCAAACAAAGGCAGACAGTACAGAGGGGAAAGAAAAGGCAGTGTGGGGCAACCCTTTAATAATGTAGCATATCATATCACTATATTTTGGCTCCTCAAAAATTGATTTGGCTCCTAAATATTTTGGGTTTTGGAGCCAATCGCTCCTCGATGCATTAGCTGCATCCATGCCATTGTAATAATGTGAAACTATTTACCCACAATAGACTATTTCTTAAATGCAATATATCAGGTCAGGGATCTGTCTGAAGGCTTTCAGAAAGATCTCTATCATCATCATCAGAATAATAACATTTGAGACATCGTCATCAAGATCGCACCATGGATGGTAGCCTCGGTTCTGTGCTCTCTTGTACTTTTTGTTTAGTTTCCAGCACCCACTCAGTAAGCACATACAGAACTTTTAAGCCCCCAACTGTCCACTGGACAAACTGAACAGACTTTCTTTTTTTTTTTACCAACTTCAAGTGAATTTTTTAACTGCTTGGTTGGAACAAAGACCTGCATCCATACCGGCCCTTTCTGGATCATGTTGCCCATCCCTGTAAATGAAGGTTGGTGTACGGCTGTCACAGTGTTGAAGAAATCATGCAGCCCTCACTTAGAGACCTTTTTCATTGACCGTAAACCATTTTATTCACTGCAGGAATTTTCATCATTTATTATGGTCAGTGTTTGTATCCCACCCCAGGCCTGTGTTAAGGAGGCATTAAAACATCTGGCTAATCAAATTACAAACATGGAGTGCAAATATCCAGACTCCCTACTTATTACCTTGGGGAATTTAACAGAGCAAACCTCAGCCATGAACCGCCAAAATACAGACAGCATGTTAAATGTCCCACCAAGAACAAAAACACTGGATCATTGCTACATAATATTAAAGGACGCCTATTGCTTTGTCCGCCATGCAGCCCTGGGACTTTCTGTTCACTGTCTGATTCATCTTATCCCAACCTACAGGCAGAAACTATAATTCACAAAGCCTGTGGTTAAAACTGTGTCGAAATGGACCACTGAGTCAAAACTGGAGCTCCAGGCCTGCCTTGACTGCACTGATTGGAGTCTTTTTGAGGCTGCATCTACAGACCTGGATGAACTTACTGACACTGTGACATCTTACATCAGCTTTAGTGAGGACATGTGTGCCCACCAAATCACTCTTTACCTTCAACAAAAATAAGCCCTTTTTCACAGCAAAACTCTGGCAGCTTCGTCAGGCCAAACAGGAAGCCTACAGGAGTGGAGATAGGATCTGGTACAACTAAGCCAGAACTACACTCACAAAGGAGGTCAGAGTGGCCAAAAGGTGGTACTCTGAAAAGTTGAAAAACAGGTTTTCTACCAATGAACCAGCATCAGTCTGGAGAGGTTCGAAAGACATTACCAACTACAGGAGACCATCCCCCCACACTGCAGGGAACCATCAACTGGCTGACGACCTAAATGGGTTTTACTGCAGGTTTGATAAGTGAACTTTCACACCCCTCACTCTCTCCTGCCACAACATACAACCAACTGCCCCCCCCCCCCCCTGCCAGCCCCTCTACTCTCCCCACTGACCCCTCATCTGCACTCAGGATCTGTGTTGAGGATGTGCACCAGCTCTTCCAGACGTAAGACCAGGAAGGCACTGGGCCCGGATGGCGTGTCACCCTCCTGTCTGAAAGTCTGTGCTGACCAGCTGGCCCACACTTTCACACTGATCTTCAACAGATCACTGGCAGTGTGTGAAGTTCCCTCCTGCTTCAAGAGCTCCACAATCATCCCCGGTCTCCAAGAAACCCCGTATCACTGGATTAAATCACTACAGGTCCACTGCCCTAACATCTATGGTCATGAAATCCTTCGAGAGACTGGTGTTGGCCTACCCGGAGGAAATCACAGGCCCCCTGCTCGACCACCTGCAGTTTGCCTAACGAACAAACAGGTCAGTGGAGGATGTGGTCAACATGGGACTGCACTACATCTTCCAACACCTCCCAGGGACACGCGCAAAGATCCTGTTTATGGACTTCAGCTCAGCGTTCAACACTATCGTCCCATATACATATCCTCCACTCCAAACTCGCCCAGCTCACTGTTCCAGCCCCCATCTGTCAGTGGATTAAAAACTTCCCAAAAGACAGGAGGCTGGGGAAAATCACATCCAGCACCCAGGCATCGGCACTGGTGTGCCCCAGGGATGAGTGCTCTCCCCTCTACTCTTCTCCCTCTACACAAATGACTGGTCCTCAGGAGACCCGTCTGTTAAACTCCTGAAGTTTATGGATGAAAAAATAATCATTGGCTTTATCCAGGATGGTGAGGAGTCTGCATATAGATGAGAGGATGAACAGCTGGCCCTCTGGTGTACCCATAACAACCTGGAGCTGAACACACTCAAAACTGTGGAATGACAGTGGACTTCACTGCCCCCCACCCCCCACCATACTCAACAGCACGGTGTCTACAGTGAAAACCTACAGATTTCTGTGTTCCACAATCTCCCAGGACCCAAGGTGGGCATTCAACATAGACACAATCATCAAAAAGACCCAGCAGAGGATGTACTTTCTCCGCCAGCTCAGGAAGTTCAACCTGCCTCAGGAACCGCTGATTCAGTTCTACACTGCAATAATCCAGTCTTTCCTCTGCACATCCACCATTTTCTGGTTTGGATCAGCCACCAAACAGGACAGGGATAGACTACAAAAGACAGTTAAATCTGCAGAGAAACTTATTAGTGCCAACTTGCCCTCAATTTAGGACTTCTACATCTACAGAGTCAAGAAATGGGCAGGCAACATCACTGCAGACCCATCACACCCTGGTAACAACCTGTTCCAACTCCTCCCTTCTGGTAGGCATTACAGAGCACTGTACCCCAAAATAACCAGATATAAAAACAGTTTCTTTCTGTGGGCTGTCATTCAAATAAATGCTTAACACTGTCAATAAATCCAACCATTTTGTATATAGTGTACATTGTACGTATACTGGTACGCTCAAGCATGTCCATCTACCTCAGGCATGTATGTTAGTAACACGCTAACATCTATTTCAGCATCTCTGACATATTCTCTGCACCATTGCACTTTATCTCCTCTTATTTCACCTGTATATAGTATATCCTTGTGTGTGTGTGTGTGTGTGTGTGTGTGTGTATATATATATATATATATATATATATATATATATATATATATATATACATATATCAAGATTGCTGTGTTGTCGTGTCCTTATTCTATGTTTATTACACTGTGAGAGCCATGAGACCAGAGTCAAATTCCATGTGTGCAAACTGACATTGCCAATTAACATGATTCTGATTCTGATTTATTTAAACAGCACTTTTTACAAACCTGTTGTGCTTCACAACAAAGTGGAATGGAAATAAAGTGCAGCTGGGATATGTGATAATTTATTTTATCTCTTTTAAGAACACGTCAAATTTTGTATGACAACATAATTTGGCAGAATATTTGACAGTAATAACTTATCGATGTGAAATGCATCATAGTAATTGACGGTGCATTAAAATGAGGCTCGAGTGAGCAAGGATGTCTCATTTTGGTTAAATGCCTGCTGCTTTGACTCCTCTCTCCTTGCATTTCTGTACGTGTTTATTTACATGACTGTGAAACATACCATGGGGAGTGTTCAAGATGAATACGGATACAGTTTTAGATTAACACGGGTTTTATTTAATAATGTTTTTCATTCGTTCACTCACATGGGCCGGCACGCTGCTGTCCTGCGAGCCAAACCCCCCTCTCTCCGCTTGCAGCTGAGGCTAAACCACACACCCATACCACAGTGATGTACGCATTTATTTGCATATAGAGCGAGGAAGTGCGATCCGATCACAAGGGGTCACTTGAGACGCATGTGGAGATGCATTCTAATACCAGGTGTGAACTGACTTACTTAGATCGGACCACTTGTGATCAGATCACCCAAGATGCATGTTAATACCAGGTGTAAACAGCCGCAGTCTCTCATGGTGTGTGTGTGTGTGTATGTGTGTGTGTGTGTGTGGGGGGGGGGGGGTTGATGCAAAACGGTAGGGAAGTTTAACACCTCCCACTCCTAAATCTTCCTGGTTTAATGTTATCTTCTACCAAACTTCTCTCAAGACAGATTAAAGTGTCTCACCCACATATCACACTTTGTCATATTTGTAATTCTGGCTTTCTCACCTCCCGGAGGGTACCAAACACGTCATTGATAACTTGACTTTAAACATATGTCATTCCCTATTAAACATACATTGAGGCGATGTAAGTTATTATCACTACACGTGCTCATGGCAAATATGTGTGCAGAATCATTGGCAGCCCTGGTAAGGTGAGGTTATACACATTGACACAATTAGATATATGTCTAAACTTACTACAATAGGAAACCAAGCAGTTCTATTCCTGGGTGTTGGCTAACAAAGAGCTTGGGGTCTGAATCATTGTAAAAAGGGATTTTGCTTGATGACGCCCCCCATTTTTTATTACACCCATTAAGTCTCTTATAGAGTTTCATCAGGTAAATTACATATGCCTAAATGTGCACATCTAAAATGACACACAACTGTGTCCTATGGAATTTGGATAGGAATATATTATCCTAGTGGAGCCATGCCACCACGTGAAAAAAACAAAAACTCTTGATTAGGAAGCTGGTCATGTAGAACTGTACAGGCAAATGCCAGAGAACTGGTCATTTGTCAAAGTCAGCCCATACAATGTAAAAGATTTGCACAGCTCACATTATTCCATGTGCTCTTCCAATCTTTTATTGTCTTCTTTTGCAGAACAGAAATGTGGTGTCAGTTGGTTGCTAACAGTTGTAGATATCTGTGACGTTTCCAAATGAGTGCTATGGCAACCCAGCTTCTTCCATTCTCTATTCTTTCCTTCCTTTCCTGTCCTTTCTCTTGGCTGTGCACCAGGATTCAATTACTCCCATATAATCACTTTTCATCCCCAAGGCTTGACGGCTTCCCTGGTCTAACGGAAAAAAAGAAAAAAAAACCCCTAATTACTCCCTGACCTTGACTCTCTTTCTCACTCTTTCCTGTACACGCCAACCCACTTCTCCTTTTCCCTTATATTCCACAGCCCACAAACATCTGTTCAGATATGTCAGGCTTGTTAAACACATGTACAGTATATAGCCAAACAAATACTAGGACATGCATCTTTTGCAGTCTTGCATACACAGGCAAAAAGTGTGTTCAGAACCACACACTGGCTCATGCACGCACACACACACACACACACACACCAATAAAAATGCACACAGATGGACTGGTCTTGTTCCACCAGTCAATTAAAGTTATCTCTGTCTAGCCGGGCTCACCGCGGGCTCATAACTTCAAGTCTTAATTTCTTTCAATTTCATAGTACAGATATAGATGCTCTTAGAGCAAAAGGCCGTCATGGTCAGATAATATACTGTAGACATCCTGTTTGAGGAGAAAAGGCAATTGACCCTGCCCTGCTATATCGCCAGTCTTTCGGATAGAATCGAGTGAAAATAGCCGTATGAGGTTGAAATGTGCAGCAGCAGTCAGGGGAGGATTTAAACATGAGACAACCGTGGCCTATCCCTCCACCAACCTCATCCTGCTTTAAAGTATAAACCTATAAAGTTTGAACACTGATATTTGCCATATTTGCTGACACTTCCTTGCCAACCGTTTCCTCTTCATGGCAGTGTTGGGTGCTTAATGTATTTGCTGTAACGGTGGTAACCAAGCAACAGCAGCAATTTATTGACCCCATGGAGTGAAAATTAATGTCTTCAATTTGAAGACAGGCCAAAGGATGCTGAGTTGAGCAGTCAGATGCTGCAGCTGTAACAAAATTGCTCATTATTAAATGCCCATTTAGTTCCATGTTTGCATTTAGGAGCATTTCAAGTCCACCAATTAATGATGTGAACCATTATTAAGGTGTTTGAATAAATAATCAGAAGTGAAAAAAATCAATATAAGTAGCAATATTCTAGCAATTAAACTGCTGCGCATATCAGTTATATCAAAGTAATTATAGTCATCAGACTTTTGTTGATATTATCCACTTGATAGTTTTGGGAACGTCAATAAAATGAAATATGATAATTTATGGATTCACACAGGAAAGCTGGAGACTCGCTCGCTTGCCTCTTTAATGGAGATCAGAGTTCAGTTAGGAGCAACCACTCAGCTTCCCTGAGGAGAAATAAGTTCATTTGAAATAATCAAATTAGACCATGTACACATTGGTACTGTGGCTATGTGGTTACTGTGGTCCTCAAGTGAAAACTGCAGGTACAGGAATTCCATTTGGCATCTGGTTTGGTGGTTTAGCCTGAATACCCATCTTAGTTACACCATAAAAGCAATGAGAGAAAACTCAACAGTTTGTCTAATGGAAGGTTCTTACAATCTTTCTAGTAGGATTTTCAAAGCCCCATGGACCATTCCATTAAAGCTGCAAGAACATAAATGACACATAACCGATTGTTCTTTTCATTTGTACTCCAATACAGACTCCATTTCTTTTAAGGATGACCCAAAAATGTGCTGAAATGACTCTTGCTGGTGCTTATTTTTTGAATAAAGTTAAAGAGGGTTTGAAGTATAAGGGCATTGATTTATTCTCCAGGGTACATAGATTTTTTTTCCCTATGAGGCATATCTTCTTATGTGTTTAACAAAGGATGATAATTCACACATGCTCCAACACATGCAGCTACAAATGCACTCACAAAAGCATGCAGGGGCGTACACAAAGAAAACCTTTTGTTATGCCAAAAAGACAAGAAGGTTTCCAGTGGATAACAAATATGTTGTAAACGCCATTGCACTGTTCAGTAAAACATGGCTCTGGAGATACATGATACCAAAATAATCTGGAATCCTCCAACATACACATACACACACACACACACACACACACACACACACACACACACACACACACACATATTTAGTTTTGTTGTTCATCGGCTCAAGATATAATTGAAGTACTTATAATTTATGTCAATTATATTCCATCTATCTCTGTCTGTCTGTCTATCTATCTATCTATCTATCTATCTATCTATCTATCTATCTATCTATCTATCTGCATCTGTCTGTCTGTCTATTGACTGCTTATTTTTTGGAAAACATTTAAAACATGTAAATTTTATTTCATTTTTTTTATTTCTTTAAGTTAAAAATGAGGCCCACATACTGATTATGACACTCTCTCATGTAGTAAGTACAAATTATAAAACAAAATGTATACGATTTACCCTATATAGAAATACAAGTATTATTACTAATCCAAGTATTATTAATCCATTTGCTTTCATAGTCATTAAAAAGTACAGAAAATGTAATAATGAGAACCTTGTGCAAAAGTCCTTTCTTTCAATAGTCTGCGGTATAATAGCACAATTAAAAAAAAATGGATAGGCTCCAGCATCCCCGCGACCCTGAGAGCAGGATAAGCGGTTTGGATAATGGATGGATGGATGGATGGATGGATGAAGCCCTTTACCAGCATCCACTCTAAATGCATACATCTTTTCTCTATCTATTGAGAGAACATATAACTTCTGCTTTGTTACTCATACAACTGTGTTGGTGAAAAAACTGACATATCGCCTGAAAAATTACACTATATATGGCAAACATGTACACTACCGTTCAAAAGTTTGGGATCACCCAAACAATTTTGTGTTTTCCATGAAAAGTCACACTTATTCACCACCATATGTTGTGAAATGAATAGAAAATAGAGTCAAGACATTGACAAGGTTAGAAATAATGATTTGTATTTGAAATAAGATTTTTTTTACATCAAACTTTGCTTTCGTCAAAGAATCCTCCATTTGCAGCAATTACAGCATTGCAGACCTTTGGCATTCTAGCTGTTAATTTGTTGAGGTAATCTGGAGAAATTGCATCCCACGCTTCCAGAAGCAGCTCCCACAAGTTGGATTGGTTGGATGGGCACTTCTTTGAGCAGATTGAGTTTCTGGAGCATCACATTTGTGGGGTCAATTAAACGCTCAAAATGGCCAGAAAAAGAGAACTTTCATCTGAAACTCGACAGTCTATTCTTGTTCTTAGAAATGAAGGCTATTCCATGCGAGAAATTGCTAAGAAATTGAAGATTTCCTACACCGGTGTGTACTACTCCCTTCAGAGGACAGCACAAACAGGCTCTAACCAGAGTAGAAAAAGAAGTGGGAGGCCGCGTTGCACAACTGAGCAAGAAGATAAGTACATTAGAGTCTCTAGTTTGAGAAACAGACGCCTCACAGGTCCCCAACTGGCATCTTCATTAAATAGTACCTGTTAGAGCCTGTTTGTGCTGTCCTCTGAAGGGAGTATTAGAACACACCGGTGTAGGAAATCTTCAATTTCTTAGCAATTTCCCGCATGGAATAGCCTTCATTTCTAAGAACAAGAATAGACTGTCGAGTTTCAGATGAAAGTTCTCTTTTTCTGGCCATTTTGAGCGTTTAATTGACCCCACAAATGTGATGCTCCAGAAACTCAATCTGCTCAAAGAAGTGCCCATCCAACCAATCCAACTTGTGGGAGCTGCTTCTGGAAGCGTGGGGTGCAATTTCTCCAGATTACCTCAACAAATTAACAGCTAGAATGCCAAAGGTCTGCAATGCTGTAATTGCTGCAAATGGAGGATTCTTTGACGAAAGCAAAGTTTGATGTAAAAAAAATCTTATTTCAAATACAAATCATTATTTCTAACCTTGTCAATGTCTTGACTCTATTTTCTATTCATTTCACAACATATGGTGGTGAATAAGTGTGACTTTTCATGGAAAACACGAAATTGTTTGGGTGATCCCAAACTTTTGAACGGTAGTGTATATCTGCAATCAAAATGACCAGTTTTGTTCAGTATATAAGGTGATCAACATCAGGCTTCTACCGATCAATCCCATATCTGCTGAAAAAAACATTCTGTCCACGTGGCACAGAGGTGGCGTTTAGGGCTCTACAAAAAAGGATGTCATGCACAGTACATTTATCGTACATTCAATGATATATTATGAAATTTCTGTGTCAACTTAATCATGGATAATTTTGAACCAGGTTATGGAAAGTGCTGACCTTTTAGGTCAGTGGTTCTCAACCTTTTTTGGGCCAGCCCCCCCCCCCCATCCATTATCCAGATCCCTCACCGCCCTCCATCAATTAAAATGTAGGCCAATTGTCTACCCTGAATATTAATGTTGATTCTTATTCTGTGTTGTAGCATTAAAAAAGCATGTCATTGAATGCAAAATAACAGATTTGATTTAACTGGATAGTTGGAATATCATTATTAGTTTCCCTGGGAGCAAAAAAAGCCATGTGAATAGAAATTATATTTATGAGTGTTAAACAAATGCAACGGTTAGAAATTTGATATTCAAACTTTAATTAGGTCTCATTATTGAACACAAACAGCACCCAATCAGAAAGCGGTAATTTTGTGCCGGTGCCAAACAAGAAGCATTCATATTAATTATTCCAATGGAAAACAAGAGCAGTGGATATCCCTCTTGTAAATTTGTAACCACGGCGATAACACAGCGTTCATGGTGTATCCTCGGAATAAATGAATACTCTCAAGAGGAGAAACTCTTCATTTCCTCTACGGGGAATACCCAGGAAGAGAGCATCCATTTTTTTGGAGTAGACAGTAAATGCCGTGTTGGTAACATTTTATAGATGACGCTCTGACTTCCCATTCCTGTCATAGGAGCTATCCAGCTACAGAAAGCTGACAGAAACACAGAAGTTGCTATGGAAACAATAAACCGTCTCATCTAGTCACGCTGGTGTTAACTGGCAGGTTTTAGAACGCTGCTGACCTCATTCTTCTGCAAGTAGATGCAAGTTTCAAATCATCTCGTCAGGAATTTTTGGTGTAAACTCGCCTTAAAACGAACGACTCCCAAGAACACCTCAATGCTCCCCTTTTGAAAATATTGCTTCAAGCGCTCCCCAACGTTCCCTGAACACCTCCTGTGGGTACTGCCCCCGTTGAGAAATTCTATCTTAGGTCATATATTGGGTTGCGTCTTGAAAAAAAAAATGCCTTGTTGTATGTTATGCATATTTCCCTAAAAACTTCCACTAATTAGAAAACCAAAGGCTCGCACACAAATTATTGGTCGTAGTCAGAAAGCTTAATTGCCATTCACGATTCAACCACATTTTATGGGGAAAATGATCCAGCTGGGCAGTACGCATAGATTTCTAGAGCTTTTGCTCAAACCCATCCAATCCTTTGTGTCTGTTGAGTTTCTTATGTGCTTAAAGTGGTGTCAAAATATATTTTCCAGTGAAGTAATTTTTAATTTCTGTATTCTGACAACACAGTGGCTCAATGGTTTGCAGTGTTGCTTCAAAGTAGCAGGGGCCCAGGCTTCATCTCTGCTCTACTATGTGGAACTCCCAAGTTTACTTTGGTTTTCCTTCCACAGGCCAAAGACTGCATCATGGGTGAATTGGTGGAGACTCTAAAGTGCATGTATTTATGAATAATTGTGTGGTTTACCCCTGAGATGAACTGGAGACCTGTCCAGTGTGTCCCTCCATGCTGGGATAGGCTCCAACCCTTATGACCCAGAAGTGGTTTAGGTGGGAATGGACGACGAATCAATGATTGCTTTGGAATCTAGAAATTTTGTGAGACTTGTTGCATAGTTTAGAGGGCAGTTTAGAGTACATCTGTCACCATTTTACAATGCTGCGATTGCGGCTATCTCCCAATCCTCTGTGAATAGCACACATGGCCATTGTAACTAGTTAATGGTCACAGCATTTGCATATGAATTGATCACCAGTTTTGGTCGTTATGCAACTGTATTATTTATGTTTGGGGATACCTGCAGTCAGCTGAGACTGACGAGGTCCCTTAGATGAGTGATGAAACATGAACTGATTCAACTATCTGGGTATCCCTACCCGGATTATTGAGGATGCATCAAGACGTTATTGGAGAAAACTTTACACATGGCAGGAGTCAAGCCTTGGCACATGGCTCAGTCAACTAAAAAGACAACTCCATCAGGAATAACTGTCCAAGTGTGTTGATTATGCAATATGAATTTTACAGATTAAAAAACACAGAAACATAATTTGATAATCAGTGTAGTAAATCCTGGGTGCACATGAGCCCTGGGGAAACTGAATGGACTGGTTGAAGGAACAGATCATTTAGTTCTTACCGGTTAGCAAACAAAAGATAAAAGTCCACTTTACATAACACATTTTCTAAACGTGTTCTTTGAAGAGCTTTAAAAGAACCTGCAGACAACTACTAGCAGCTGCAAGTCAGCACATTTTGTTTACACTGCACAGCCCATAATCCCACATCTTGCAACACTGAGACTGTTGAGTGCTTCAAAAATCTGACCTTGTACAGTAAACTTAGTTTTAACCAACACAACACTGATACCCATAATCACTGCCAGCAAACAATCTCTGCTATCCACAAACTCAAAGCACTTACTGTGGTACCTCACTCTCTCCTGTTGCTTTACTAAAGTATAAGTACTGTACTGCCCCATCTTGCCACTGCTGCTAACAAGAACCAACTCGACTGTAACACACACTGCCTCAAAAATCATTGGCCTTCCCACCCTCAACCTCTCAGACCAAAGCCATCACACGCAAAGCATTCACTATATCACAAGACCCTGGGTCCCCTCTCAAGCTATTTTACTCCCATCCAGTCACAGATACATGTCCATAGCCTGCAAAACAGTTTTATCTCCTCTGCCATAGTGGCTTTAAATACAGTGCACCAGTGATACTCCTTGTTCATGTATGTATCCATGTCACATTTAACAGCATGCATGTCTCCATGTATTATGTGGTAGTACCAGTTTAACTGTATCTAAATGCAATTTGTGGTAATACCTAGTTTACATGCTTACTCCTGGAATGTCGTCCGTCAGAAATGTTTTCCCAAACGGTTTTGATTTTCTGTGCTTTTTCCACATTCATCAAAGGAATCTCATCGTGTGCAGCAACATTTTTCCTATGGCGCAACGTGGTGTGTTTGTGTCCCTGCTGTAGACATACTGCCAGCCACTGTTCAGGATTAATTGGATTGTGGTAATTGATCCTCTTTGTGTGGCTTCGGTATTGCTAATGCATCAAACTGGGCCACTGACATCCTGAAGGAAATTCTGAAGTGATCAGGATAGAGCTGCAGCTCCTGCATCAACTGGAGAAATTCT
Organism: Lampris incognitus; assembly: GCF_029633865.1. Lineage (NCBI taxonomy): Eukaryota > Metazoa > Chordata > Actinopteri > Lampriformes > Lampridae > Lampris > Lampris incognitus. The sequence continues at coordinate 22,528,010 of NC_079223.1, read as the reverse complement.
CCCTCCTCTTGATGACTAATACGAATTGGATGTAGCCCAACTAATCGGCCCTGTTTTCTTTTTCTTTCTAATTCTCCTCAGAAGTGGGAGAACCACAAAGTTATCCTCACAGTTTGAGAACTCACTTTTGTTTGGTATTGTGAATTTCACAGAAAATGACAATAAAAAAAACCCCACATTAGACACAGTGTGCAATGTTTCCGTGCACATATTTTTTTTAGATAACATTAAAAAAAAGAAAAGCATGCGAAAAATTCAAACTTGGTGAGTAAAGGCATTAACAACGTGACTGTGGTATTACCTACACTATGCAGTATATACAGACAGATGACAAATTAAAGGGAAAAAAAACAGGGATGGACACCATTCTTCCAAAAGATATTCCCTCATTTGGTGTTTTAATGATGGTGGTAGAGAGAGCTGTCTAACATGTTGGTCCAAACTCTCCCGTAGGTGTTCATTTGGGATGAGATCTGGTGACTGTGAGGCAATAGTATATGATTGACATCATTTTCATCCTCATCAAACCATTCAGTGAGCCCTCGTGCCCTGTGGATGGGGGCATTGTCATCCTGGAAGAGACCACTCCGAACAGGACAGAAATATCTCATTATAGGATAAAGGTGATCACTCAGAATAACTTTGTATTGATTTGCAGTCACCCTTCCTTTTAAGGGGACAAATGGACCCAAACCATGCCAGGAGAAGGCCCCCCACAGCATAACAGAGACTCCGGACCCCCTCACTACGACAGTGAACTTGTATTCTGATGTAATGAACTTGTATTTTGACTGTGATGACAAATTTCTTCAAGTACAATAAAGAATCTAGGGGTGTCCGTGTACCGTGGCATTTTATTCTGTTGCCTACCAACACAGGGATCACTGGATCGAATCCCTGAGTTACTGCCGGCTTGGTCAGACGTCCCCACAGACACATTTGGCTGTGTCTGCGGGTGGGAAGCCACATGTGGGTATGTGTCCTGGTTGCCGCACTAGCGCCTCCTCTGGTTGGTTGGGGTGACTTTTCAGGGCAGAGGAGGAACTAGGGGGAATAGCGTGATCCTCCCACATGCTACATTCCCCTGGTGAAACTCCTCACTGTCAGGTGAAAAGAAGCAGCTGGCGACTCCACATATATCGGAGGAGGCATGTGGTAGTCTGCAGCCCTCCCCGGATCGGCAGAGGGGGTGAAGCAGTGACCGGGACAGCTTGGAAAAGTGGAGTAATTGGCCGGATACAATTGGGGAGAAAAAGAGAGACAAAAAATCCCCTCCCCCCAAAAAAATAATAAAATAAAAATATATATATATATTCTAACTTCTTTTCAAACTTACTAGGTTATGAGGAAAAAAATAAAAATAAAAATACACCACTATCCCCACTATCCACAAGCTATGAATAGTATTGCATGACTGCACAGTGACTGCTTTACCTCTAATTCACTGAGTAACCAACACGGCTGATGTCTTTAGATTTTAACCTTCATTCTAGGAGCCTGGCATTGCCGTTTGTCTCCCTCTTACTGTCTACATTCTTTAATATACACACACACACACACACTCAGAGAAATGCACACTTTTCTTTTATTCCAAAGAGAACAACGAAAAAGGACCCCTGGCCAGGATGTCTACCATTCCTATCTTCACAAACAACTACCAGCTCCTGTGTCCTCTCTGTTTCCACCTGATGGGTGATGATGTTTACAATAGTGTTTGTATTTGTGCATGCACGTGTTAGAAAGCGAGAAAAACAGAGTTCCAGAGAGAGAAAGACGGAGATTCCCCGCAGCACAGAAAATGTGGTGTAGTTAACGTCGCTGCACTTACAGCATTATTAAAAACATAAAGCACAACGCGGTACTTGTTATAGTCAGTTGAAATGATGCAGGCATTAATTCCTCTGTGAATTTACAAGGTAAAAAGACCGCCTTGCTTATCTGGTTATGTTTCGTTTGTCATTGCAATAAGTAGCTGGAAACATGAATAAACCCTTTGATGTGGTGAACGCACCCCCGTCATGTACCTAAGTCTGAAAGTATGGTGATGTCTATATCTATATCTGTGCATAATTAACAGCTTTATAGCACATTGAAAGAGTCTCTTAAGACACAAAGGCACATTAGAGTGTATTAAAATGAAAACCTTCTTGGTGTTGGTCACTGTTTTGAGATATTGGGCTAAACGAGTAAAACTGTTTCTTTGAGTGGTACGTTCAGCTGAACACACCACCAGAACATCCCTCCCCATCCTGCAGGACACTTACACCAGAAGGGTGAGGACGAGAGCCAAGAAGATCGTGAGCGACACTTCTCACCCTTACAACGGACTGTTCAGGCTGTTGGGGTCTGGTAGATGCCTCTGTAGTCTTAGGGCCAAAACAGAGAGACTAAAGAGAAGCTTCTATCCACAGGCCATAAGAACTCTCAACATATACGACCTTTCACATACTTGAGACAGCTAGTTTTTTTTTTAATTTATTGTTTATTTTGACTTAAGAATGCACTGATCTTTTGTCTTTTATCTAAGCCAGCGTTTCCCAACCCAGTCCTCAAGGAACACCTATCCTGCAGATTTTCATTCTAACTCCGCATAGGTAGCCCTGCTTGTACTTACTCGATCAATCATCTCACAGCACTTAATTATGCAAGGTGTGCAACATCTGACATAACTCTGCTGATTGGTTGAATAACTACAAACAGGTACCTATTCAGGGTTGCACAGAAAATCTGCAATATAGGGGTCAAAGAAAATCTGCAGGATAGGGGTTCCTTGAGGACTGGTTTGGGAAACACTGATCTGGGCCTATTTCTTTTTTCACATAATGGCCCTCTTCATTTCACTGTATGTTTTACTTTGTATTTCTGGGCATGTGACAAATAAAATACTTGAACTTGAACTTTGTAGGCTACATTCTTTGTGCTTTCTCCTCTCTCGATTTTTCTGCGGAGTAACATCACACATGCTAATTCCAACATACACTTTGGGTGAACAAACACACAGTTGCATGCCAACATTTCACAAAAAATAGTCGAAGAATAGACAGTGACCATAATTCCAGCTCTGTGAATGTGTGTGTGTGCATGCTTGATGGTCTTGGCTGTGTACATATGCACTCTCTACCAGCGTGTACATGTTCTTGTGCGCTTGTTCACTTTCGGCACGCTTGCCTGCCTGCTTGTGTTCGCATGCACATGTGTGTGTGTGTGCGTGCAAGCCGCTGTAGTTTGTTTGTGTCGTGTGTCTTTTATCTCTCTAAAACATTATTTTACCAAACGATATGTACATTAACACACCGGGACACGTTTTAAGAGCCTCCCTTCCTGTTTCCCAGATCCCTATCAGCTGATTTATAGCGCACATCCCAGCTAATTTCACTGACTTACACTGTTCACCGCTCCGCCCGCATCGCTGATCGATCCAAACAATGTATCGCCATGATCCGGCCTACCGTACGTTAAGGGGAAGTTATAAAGCTTCTTTGTGACCTTAATAAAACCTTCACATTGCTCTGTGGACTGCCCCTCATCTAGAAACCCCGCCGGCACTGCAAACATCTTAACCTTTACTGGCCTCTGTAAATCTGCACCTTTTCTCATCTGACTCTGAGCCCTCCCTCGGCGCTGCTGCCTCCACTATTTCTAATTGTCCTTAAACTGCTGGATATTCTGAATCAACATGTTGCCACACAAACGTGGCAGACCATCCCTTGTATAAAAAAAACGTGGGAGGGAAGGACAAAAAGTTAAAAAGGAGACATCTGAAAGCAAAGAGGAACGTCACGTTTTCATGGGATGCGATTGAACTTCTGAGAAATAAGGATTCGGTTTAACCGTTTTCAATTTCTGCGCTCGCCTGAGTCCTGCCCTGGTGAAATACTCCCTTTGTCTCAATGTGGAAGCTTAAACTAAAGGTCATTTTGACACGATAATAATATTTCACTTTTGTATGTCAGAGCAGATCAGGAACATCATTCATTTCAGATATCAGCGGGTATTTTATCAGCCTGCATCCCTTATTTTACATTTTCAGTCTGATAGAAAGTCGATTAGCCTGTAAAAAAAGCTGTTTAAGTATTTAAACAAATGGACTGCATCTTTTTCTAACTGCAACAGCCACTCAAAGCGTTTTAAAATTAATTCATGCCTCACATTCACCCCTCACATGCATACCAATGGCCGTGTCAACCATGCAAGGCACTAGCGATGCGCCGGTCGACCCACATCCCGCAGGTTCGGGTAAGCTTCCTAGAAAACATGCCGGGATTGGGCGGGCGGGTGAAAACGTGAAAAAGCAGAGGTTCGAGTAAGTTATAAACGACTTACGCTACGTTCAGACCAAAGGCGGCGAGAATTGGCGCCGCTTTGTTCGCCCGTGTTTGGCCGCCAGCTCCGCCAGGTGTGTTCGAACAGAACGCGAATTCGCTGTGTTGACGTCACAACAAGCAGTCTAGTTACACCAACGCTGCTAGCAAGTTTGCTAGACCGCACACAACAAATACCACACACGAGCAGTTTGTGTTTACTTGTGATCATCATGGATGAGCGACAGAGATCAGTTGCGGTGGCTCTGCTTTATATCAACTTGCGCCGCCGAGTCAGCGTTCTGTTTGGGTTCATAGCGTAAACCGGAGACGTGCCCAGCTTGGCGAATTTCACCGGCTCGTCCAGGAGTTGCGTTTGGACGGCGTCCGAAAAGAATTCTGGGTAGGGGGCGTGTATTCTTTCCCAACCGAAGGCGGGTTCTAACCCTACTTGAAGGTGATTGGCTATCGCCTGGCGAAATATTCGCCCGAGTTGGACATTTTTGAACTCCCGCGAAGGCGCGTTCGTCGCTCGATTCGCCCAATTCGCGCCGCCCGTAATTTCGCCGCGAATTATTCCGCCCATTCGCCTCCTCCCATTGACTTTGCATGCATTCGCGCCGCCCAAAAAATTCGCGCCGCCTTTGGTCTGAACGTAGCATTACAGAAACACTGCGCGCAATAGGCTAGGCTGTGCATTACTAGTCCACCTTCTCTGCCCTTCTTCCTGTCACTCTCTCTCTCAAACACACATGTGAGGCAACAAACCGGACAAAAGCCAAGTGAAAACTGCGAGAGGTAACGGGGATACGCGCGCGAGAGACGACGAGGTGCTGTGCGAGAGGTTTACGCTAAGAAGGATGAATGCAATAAAAACACCGCTGATGATTGGATCTGCAAACTCCAACCAGAAAGCCCAGAGTTGTGACCCAAGCCCAGACCTTCCTGGGGGTGACAGTGCTGCTCGTTAATATTAATTATTTTACTCTGATGGTAGTAGACCTACTTGCAGTAATTCACACTGCGCTTGGTTTACTTGTTTTGTTAGTTAAAATCTCACAGCTTGCTCTTCATCCGTCTCTGCTTCATCAGACATCAACAGAACGCACGCCTTCCCCATTTCTGAAGACACTCGTCCTTTATGATTGCATATGAGATGTGAGGATTTATTTGTACTGCTAACTAATCATTGAACGTGTAAGTCACTTTGGGAAACGTGGTCTCTGTCGTGTGGAACTCGATCCCCCTCACGTGGTGGAACTCATCCTCTCTCGCGCACAATAATAACTCGGTCTCTCTCGCGCACCTCGACAGTCCTTCAACATCTCTTGCATACATTAGTTTCCTCTCACAATTTTTGCTCGGCTTCAGTCCGGTTTGGTGCCTCATACACACACGCACGCACGCACGCACGCACGCACGCAAGAAGCTTTACCATCAATTTGTGATTGTGGTTTTGGTCAATGCATGTGATTTAGTGTTGACACTTCACCTATGACTTTTTTTGCCTAAATGCTATCCGTAGCTTTTGTTTACACTGCCAAAGCTCTTTTTTTTGTTCAGAAAGACGAGGCTCTGTCTGTGTGTGTGTGTGTGTGTATGTGTGTGTGTGTGTGTGCATGAGCGAGCGAGAAAGAGAGAGAGAGTTCATGGCTTTAATGAAGGATTACTTATTTATTTTGCCGCTATTCAACAATAAAGAACACCGTTAGTCCGTGTATTTAGTAGCCTAGTCCCAGATACATTAGGCTAAATTACAATAGGCTACGCCTTGCAATCAGTGCATTATGCAACATGTTGGGCAAACAGCCCAAAAACGAAATAGTGCAACACTGCTCACTTTGCTGTAGCGTAGGCTAAATTTGGAAGTTTGCGGCTCGGGTCGGGTCTGGCTGGTTAATCAACGCATATTTCAGCGGGTCGTGCAGTGCGGCTTGGCTCTCATAACGGGCCGGGGTGCAGGTATTTTAAACCCTGACCCACGCATCACTACAAGGTACCACCCAGCTCATTGAGAGCTGACGTGGTACCTTGCTGAGGGTCAAACCGGCAACCCTCCAGTTACCAGACAACCTGCTTTCCCCTCAAGCTACTGCCGCGCCACAAAAATGAGGAGAGAATCTAAAGGCGAGTCTAAAGTAGCGGTGGCTCGGGCCACATTCAGAGTGAGCCAAAAGAACGTGTGCTCCGGGCATCTGTCTCCACTCAGGTCCTCTTTTGGAAAGAGGCGTGGCACTGCCACAGGGATAAAAAATGAGGTTTCTCCAACTGCCGTCACAACTGATGAAGCCATCTGGATAAATGGTGAGACGTTTTCAAACTGGAATCCAACGTCAAGTGAACATATTTAAACCTCTCCTGGATAGTCTAAAGCAGGGATTCTCAAACTTTTTGGGTTCGGGGACTTCTTAGAGGGGAGAAAATGTTGTAAGGACCCCCTCCTAATCGTAACACTAATTAAGAACCATTTGTACTCTTCGATGCCATTGGAAGTATTTGTATTGTCAAACTTTTCAACCTCAATACTTCAGACCCGTATTATAGAGATAAAACAGAAATAAGTTTCAATTTGAATCATGTTAATACCACTTACTCCCACCCAGTGGGAGTAATGGACACAATATTGTAGCGAATTCGGGGGGCAGGCTGGGAGACCGTCGCCACAGCCGAGACGCGAACCCGTGTCTCCCACTCCGCAAACGACAATGTTAAGCAGTCGACTAAAGGGTCCGACCCGTTAGTCAAGGACCAACGGGTCTACTTATCCATGCACGTCACACTACCCCCCCCTCCTTCGGGAAGCGCGTCCCCGCCGTTCAGCATATCAGCTCCTTCACGCCTCTGGGCACTTACGCTTCCGATGGCCTTACGGTCACGATCCCTCTTCTGACACCAATGTAGCGAATTCGGGGGGGGGGGGGGCAACCACAGGAACCGCCGCAGCCGGGACGCGAACGCGTATCTCTCGCACCGCGGGAGACATCGCTAACCGCTCGACTAAAGGGTCCGACCCGTTAGTGAAGGACCAACGTGTCTACTTATCCATGCACATTACATTATGCTTGTTTTTATTGGTGCAAATGGTACCCATCTGTAGATATGCACTTTTTAATGATACAACACAATTTTATAATTTATAGCAAATTATTTCACAGACCCCTGGCTATGTGTCACGGACACCCCACTTTGATAACCACTGGTCTACAGGAATTGCACAAAGATAAACAGACCTTTGCTCTCCCTTACCATTTGCTGAAATGACACTAATGCCCAAGGCATAATTACACCCTCCGGGTGTAGCCGTAGTAGATATTGGACTTTCTTTCCTGCCACAACAATGCAAAGCCGGTGTGGCATTTGCTCCATTGGAAAACAACAGTTTAATGAAGGACTCTCCTCCACATCTAATGATTTACTTATTTTCTGTCAGAGAAATACCAGGCAAAGGCTAATGAACAGCTATTAAGTCAGGGTATATACCAATCATTCTCAGCATGATCCAGCTTGACAATTAATTACCACAATTATTTAACTACCAAGTAAGAACGACATACTTTCCGCAGAACAATATAATTCCGCAAAATTATTCAATTTCCTTAAGGTTACCATGGAGAAAAATGTGTGTGTGTGTGTGTATGTGTGTGTGTATATGTGTCCTGCACAGGTTTAAGCTGTAATTTGAACTTGACCCAAACAGGTGACCTTGAAGTTCCATCCATTCATCCATTATCCAAACCGCTTAGCTGCTCTCAGTGTCGTGGGGATGTGTGAGCCTATCCCAGCAGTCATTGGGCGGCAAGCAGGGAGACACCCTGGACAAGCTGTCAGGCCATCACAGGGCCGAGCGCTTAATATCCAGCGCTAAATATCTCCTAGACATGCGTGTGTGTGTTTGTGGAGTTCCAGTGTGTGAACTTATCCATCATGGCCCATTTCCCATTCATGCACGATCACCTCCAGGACCATCACACTGAGCACTGGCGCTCCACAGGGCTGTGTGCTGCTCAGTTCACTCTTGTTCACCTTACTGACTCACGACTGCACAGCATCATCCACCTCCAACCTCATTATAAAGTTTGCTGATGATACCACAGTGGTAGGTCTCATCAGCAACAACGATGAATCATCATACAGAGCGGAGGTGGATCAACTGGTGGTGAGGTGCAAAACCAACAACCTCTCCCTAAATATAGGAAACATTGAGGAGGTCATTATTGACTTTAGAAAGACCAGCACCCACCATACCCCTCTGACCAACAATGGATGTGGAGAGAGTCAGCAGTGTTAAGTTCCTGGGAATTCACATCACAGGGGACCTCTCCTGGTCCTCACATGTCACTGCCTTCTCCAAGAAGGCCCAGCAGCATCTTCACTTCCTGTGGCATCTGAAGAAGGTGAGTCTCCCCCCCACCCATCCTCATTATTCTACAGAGACACCATAGAGAGCATTCTGGCCAGCTGTTTCTCTGTCTGGCATGGGAACTGCAAGGCCTCCGACTGCAAATCCCTACAGCGAATAGTGAAGACAGCTGGGAAGATCATAAGAACTGCTCTCCCATCCATCCAGGCCATCTTTGATGCACGGTGCACCCAGAAGGCTCTTGGCATCATGAAGGACCCCACCCATCCTTCCCACATCACCCTCCTACCCTCTGGCAGGAGGTACCAGAACATCCATGCTGCCTCCACCAGACTGCAACAGTTTCATTCCTCGGGCTGTGAGGTTCCTCACCAGCCTGAACACTTTGACCTTCCATAAAATGATTATTGACCTTCTTACTCACCGTCCGTGTCAGGTGTGCTTGTGATGTCTAGGTCTGTGAAGTCATTCTTGTTTTTAATGTAGTTTTTGTTTTTAATATTTATTGTGTGTTATTTGTTTTTATGTGGCACTGAGGTCCTTGTGAAATGTAATTTCATTCCCTTGTATGTATGAGACATGCATATAAGGCAATGACAAATAAAAGCAGTCTAAGTCCAAGTCTAATAATACTAATAGTGAGGTGAAGTCAACTGAAATTTAAATGCTGCTTGTCTGACGTGTCCTGGCGTCAACTCTGCTCCTAATTAAAACTGATCATACAATCATTTAACAAACACGAAACCGCCGAGACCCACGGCGCACCTCATGTGAAAAATAGGTGTATTGTCTCTTTAATTGCTCTGCCATCACAGTATAAAAGTGGACCTTAAAGTTTAAGCTAGTAATCCATGTCATACTTCTTTTTTTTTTGCCTCCAAGCTATTTTTTGAGTTTTTAAGTAAAGAGTGGGATGCGGGGCTAGGACAAAGAAGAAGAAAAGAAAAACACAAATAAAAAAGATAATCAGAGAGCTGCAATACTTGTGCATATGGAGACATTTTACATACACGTCAAGGTGGCTGGAATACATAATAGGTTTCAACTGAGGGACGTGTCCTATCACCTCCCTGTTATTAGCTTGGATGAGGGAAAAAAAGAGAACAAAGACAATAGGAGAAACAGAGACAGTGAAGGAAGGAAAAAGGGGAAAGAGAGATGGATATGCCGAAGACTGGGTGTTTCACTTTTTGTTCAACCGGTTAACTGGAGCTACAAGACAACTCCAAACCAAAAGGCGAAACGATAATACAAGTAAAATAGACAAATCAGATTAACAAACTAACCAAAAACAAGACAAGAGGAATATGCTACACAAATGAGCTGAACCGGTGATGGCAAAGCCACAATTTTTTAATTGCCAATTAAGCAGAGGAATCTCAAAACAGAATGACCACCAAAAGCCCATGAGGTTAAGAGATTCCCCGAAGTTAAAAAGACGGAGCGATCACAGTATGGGTGAGTCAACACGTATGTGTTGCTCCGATACTGGCGTAAGCTGAAAATAGATTCTTTGATCATTGCTGTTAATGGCTAGTCATCCACCCTTGCAGACTTGTCTGCTTTTATTTTGGACAACACTGAAATGTTCGTCAAACTGAATAACATCACTAGAGCTGACGCTGTGATAGAAACCAAGAGGAAATAGTGATTTATCTTGTTTTTCCATTTTTGGCTTGCACGCACGCACGCACGCACACACACACACACACACAGGGGCTGTTTTTATGGTCTCCTCCAACAGGGATAGCTCAGATAAAATCACTGTTGGATGAACATCACCCTTAAACTGGGAGAAATAGGGTGGTTTACACAGGACTATGTACATAGTCAAGCAGCTGTGTGCATGTGACTTCCTGCATCCGTGTCTGTATCAATCTCATTCATCAATCGTTAGTACGTATTCATTTGTTCTTACACACCCATGGAATTTTTTAGTCCTCGATATCTTGTCTGACTGTTGGAGGCAAAGCCTGATGGTTACTTGTAACATCTATTGTCTATTTCTTGCAATGAGCACTCACCCAGGCTTGCAAAGACATCAGTGTTAGCCAACTGGTGTCTAAATTCTGGGGTTACCCAAGTTCTACACTGACCCCTGAGACAAACTTCCGGGCTGAGAAACTCCATGGGTGTGCAAGAACAAATCTGTACGTATGAACGATTGGCGAATGAGGCCCACTGTCCCTGTGTGTATGTGTAATTGTGTTTCCAAGTGTGTAATACTCTGTTTAGTTTTCCCAGAACAGGGCTGAGGGCTCACCATCGTCAAATGAACTTTTGTAACAAACTCATTATAGTTCCACTGTGTCTGCGGCCTTAGCTATGTTTCAGCCGTTTCAATTGAAATGGGCCCCGTCCTCCCAAAGGGCCCCTGACTGACATGCAAGAATTGAGTAATTCACCCACTTTTTTTTTAATATATATATTGTGGCAAGGCCACGGCCGACATGTCCATATAGGCAAACTAGGCAATTGCCTAGGGCGGCACTTTGGCAAGACACTCTTTTCTATGTTGAGCTGTCCATGATTCTGAAAGTTCCCATAATGCATTTAAGTCTGAAAATATACCATTATTAATGTAAGCCAACTAGAATCTTCACTTTTTATTCTCTTTTCTTTTTTTTTTGTGGGGTGGGTCCCCACACCAGCTCTTGAAACGGGCCCCCACATGCTTAAGGCCACCTATGTGTCTGTGTTGGTATGTATGTTCAATTGTTCATATGAGCACGGGAGTGAGAAACAAGGATGCAAAACTGAAACGCACATCCGCCCCCTTCCACACCCACACACCTGCGTACTACAAACACCAAAAGACACACTGGTACACACTCAAAAACAACCTCGCACCCTCCAGTGAAATCACATGGCCTGAGGTATGATCGCACACTGAATGAATGTGTGTATATATATATGTATGTATGTATGTATGTATGTGTGTGTGTGTGTGTGTGTGTGTGTGTGTGTGTGTGTGTGTGTGTGTGTGTGTGCGCATGAGTGACAGGTTGCGTGGGAGTGAATCACAAGCATTTGACACCGAGGCTTGTCAGCATCTGACAGGATCACTTCCACCACCTCCTCACTGCCCACTCTAGTAGTTCCCTTGTCTTCCCTTTCTCCTCCCCTCCCCTTTCTTCTCTCTTCTCTTCTCTTATTCCTCTCCCTGACCTTTACTGTATGGGCACTGAGGCCACTGGTTTTGCCTCAAATGGAGAACTGCACCATCCTCGCTACCTCATTTTCCCATTCAATCACAAACTTGCTGGCTCATTTAGTCACTTGCTCACACACATATTTGTTCTCCTGCACACACACACACACACACACACACACACACACACACACACACACACACACACACAGAGCCTCACTCAGTCTCTGACCAGCTCACTAACTGACTAACACTTTTTTCTTTCTATTTTTTACCTCACGCTTCAACTCATTCTTTCGCTCACATCCTCTCTCACAGGCACCATCACTCATCCGTTGCTCATTTGTTTGTGGAGTGACGAGCCGTCAGAGGCCCAGTTTCTACAGCGCCAACATCACGACTTCTCCCGACAGATGCCGTAGTAGCCTAAACACCAACATGTCCATAGGTGGGTAATGGGAAAACCATGTCCACATTAAGCAATAAGAGGCCAAGCCTTATCATAGTTCCTCCAATACCTCAGGCGTAAACAAAAATAGAAAAAAAGAAAAAATAAGAAAAAAAATATCGGTTCTCTTATTTGCTTTTTGACCACAGAAAATGATTATATTTTTATAGCCGGCAGTGTTTATGCACATATGCAAACACATCCACCCCAACCAACCAACCAAGCACGCAGGCACGCACGCACGCACGCACACACACACACACACACACGCATATACAGGTGTATACTCACACAGAGGCCATTTCTTGTGCTCCCAGGCATGCACATAAATGAGCATGATTTCTGTCAGGTACATATTAATCTACACACACACACAAAATGCAAACATGTAACAAACAAAAATGTAATGCAACGAAAATGATTAAATAAAAAAACTAGGTCTTCATTTGGTATCTCTCTTATCTATTAAGTTTGAAACTATTCTAATTTCAGCACCCACAAATATGTTTCACATTTCATTCAGACACAAGAAGCCTGTTGTTTTTCAGTTTTACTTTAGATATTTAATTTCTCTTGAAAAAGCTCCATGAAACAAATGATGGGCCACAGTGGATATCGTAATTTAATTACTTTTGATTATTTTGTAATATGTATTTACTGGGCAAAAAAATAAGATCTAATTTGTAACAAAATACTTTAAGAGCTTGTATTCGTGTATTTGAAATACTTAAAATACATTATTTAATATGTAATTTTATTCTCAAATAGGGTGGCACGGTGGCACAGTGGTTAGCGCGGTCGCCTCACAGCAAGAAGGTCCTGGGTTCGAGACCCAGGGTAATCCAACCTTGGGGGTCAGCCCGGGTCATCCTCTGTGTGGAGTTTGCATGCCCCCCCCCCCCCCCGTGCCTGTGTGGGTTTCCTCCAGGGGCTCCGGTTTCCTCCCACACTCCAAACACATGTAGGTCAGGTGAATCGGCCATACTAAATTGTCCCTAGGTATGAATGTATGTGGGTGTGTGTGTGTATGTCGGCCCTGTGTGATGGTGTGGCGGCTTGTCCAGGGTGTCTCCCCGCTTGCCGCCCAATGACTGCTGGGATAGGCTCCCACGACCCTGAGAGCAGGATAAGCGGTTCAGATAATAGATGGATGGATGGATGGATGGATTTTACTCTCAAATAAGACACATTTTTATAACCAGGTTTAAACTGTAAAAAAAAAAAGTACAACAATTAGCCTAATCACAGTCTTTGGCTAAATGCAAGTGAATCAAATGAAATGTCCTGTCAGGTCCAGCAACGCACTTATTGTGAACTACTGTATTTAATTTGTGTTCCTTGTGACCAGTAGCTAGAGGAAAGAAGCTGCTTTGGTGTTTGGTGCAAATTTCCTCCAATATAAAGTATGTAATCAAAATATGATCAGATATTGCATGCTAAGGCAAGTTTTCTGAATGACTCTAAAATACAGCAGAAGAGCAACCATAGTATGTGCTCTAGAACTGGCAAATATACTTACTAGCTAGTAACGTTAGCATACCAGCTAACATCACAGACACGCTCAGGCAGCCTGGAACAGTGGCATCTTGTGGTTAGTCGTCATATGGGAAGCTTCATTAGCCAGATTAATTGTTAGTAACTTCTGTACCTCAGGACAAAATTAATTTCTAGCATAGCTACATTTAGGCATTTTATAGTGGCCATTCTTAATAGCTGTCAGAGAAATAGCTTGTGCAGTCTTCTTGAGGATAAGGATAACATTTTATAGTGTTTGCTATGACAGGGGATGGTCAGGTCAGGTTAAAAAAAAAAACTCAGATTTTAAGAAAGCAAGTCATATATCAATTAAAAATCTTTCATTCTGATCTTTACTGAAAGCTAAACGTTGCTCATCTTTTTGTACAAAATGTTTTCCAATATGGATTATAGAGAGTTAATACAATGCAAAGTGAATTGACTCCATCCCTTAACAATGCAAGAGTAACACATCAATGACTGTTTTAGTGTCTATTGTGTGAGTTGTTAGTGTTTTTTTGAATGCTGTTGGTTTTAAGTTGCAACTGGTAGGCCTAATCAATTTAATAGTAGTGTTACACATTTTTTGTTTAGGTAGAAGTCATTCATCTCAGGGGATGAGTGGCAATGAACCATCAGAGCCTGGCCAGGCTGGCCCATCATCTGCCACATCTGCAGAATTAGAGGCCACACCAATAGTGAAGCAGATCACAAACGGAAAGATAGAGGCCGAGTGTCAGCTGTGCACTAACAAAAAGGTCATAATATATGGCTCTCTTGCAGCGACATCACATTTTAAAATCCAAAGGCATCCTGACAAAATAAAGGAATTTGAAGACCACAAAAAGGAATTTGCCAGTGGGGAAAAAAAAAACAGAACCTCATACAAACAAACTAGTCTTTGAAGGTGGTCCAGTGACACAAAACAAAACTGACTCTCTCGTCACATCCTTTGTCATTAAAGGCATGTACCTGTTGGCCACTGGTGAGCATAAAGAATTTATAGACTTGGTACAGCATCTTTGTCAGGGTGCTAAAGTTATGTCCAGGTGGACACTTGGGAGAAGAATCGATGAAGACTTTAATAATAAAACAGCAAATCTGAAGGAGCAATGTTTGCACCACTGCAGATATGTGGTCAATTAAAAAATAAGTTATATGGGAGTCACTGTACATTGGATACAGACAGACACGCTAGCACATGAATCGACAGCTCTTGCTTGCAGACGTTTTCCCAGTCCACATACTTACAATCACATTGCAGAACTACTGGAGGAAATCCATATATAATATAGACTCACAACTGACACTATTGTGGCTACTGTAACTGACAATGCATCAAACTTCTCAAAAGCATTTCAAGAGTTCAATATTACAGTCGTTTCAGAGGAAAAGGACAAGACAGTTGAGCAAGAACAGGATCTTTCATTTGTAGTAATAGATCCAGAGGGAGAAGAAGTGTCAGAGTGTGCTATCATTCTACCACCTCACGCCAGGTGTTCTACTCACACACTGAGTTTGGTTTCAACCACTGACGCCAAAAGGGCAATTAAAGACAATTCAACTCTCTCCAGGCTGAATCACTCATCCATGGCAGTGTTCAGACCTATGGAATGCTTCTGGCAGACCAAAATATGTGGAAATACTCAATGACTTCACCAACCAGCAACTGAAGACACCCTGCGTTTGTAGGTGGAAATCTCTATATCAGTTTGAATCAGCTGACGTTTCTTCAGGAGAAGCTTCCTGAGATCATGCCGGCCTTGCAACTCCCACTGTTAAAAGAGGTGGAGCTTGATTTTTTTTTTTGAGGAATACTGCAGTCCTCAAGCCCATTGCCATTGCAATTGACCACCTTCAAGGTCAGACCTCATGCTACCATGGTGAGCTCATACCTACCCTCTTTGCTGTTCAAGCTAATTAACTCCTCACCAGCAAGTTTGGCCTGGTCCAAACCCCTGGATTATCATTCGCAATGTGTTTTCACTCGTTCCGACGACTTTTCAAATTCTGTCAAGCAATCAGATGTCTGGCGTTGCCCTCGCCAACAGCTTGTGCCACTCTGGAGAGCCAATCAGAGTCTCTGTGGGCGGGATCAAAGTTGGTGTTTACTAAGCAGTGCCAGAGCCAGGCAGCTCACAACAACAATGGCGACACTCTTGGATGAAACAGACACCACTATCAAAGCCGTTTTAAATCATATACGTCCTGTGTCTCACCTTCTGTTTTAGGCCCATGTCTTGGTCTTTTTGTGGTGTTTGCTGGCCCGCTTGCCACGTCTTTAAAATAACTACGCGACAAATGTTCCCAATATCTGACAAAGATTGTTCTGGAATAGACATCGGGTCTATTTGGGAGAAATACTCCTGATATATCTCAGAACTATTTGTGCAACGGTTTTACTTTGATACGTAGGCTGAAGAGAATCCTTTATTTTGTCATTACCCCTTAACCGACAAGCTGTCTTTGCATATACTTCATGTTATGTCAATATGGACCAATATTTCTGGTAAACTTGCTTAAGCTATTTCTATTATTTCTTTCAATTAATTTACATCTCAACTGAAAATGACATCAGTGCCACCGGACACATAAGTCACTACTAACTGGTTGAAAAAAAGAGAAAGACAGAAAACAGCTGTCAAGAATGTAATTCTTGGGTGAATGGAGTTGTAATGAAACAACCGTTTAGTGTGAATATCAGGCAATTGGCACTTTTGTAACGGCTGTGTAACTGCAGTAGATTTTAAGGTGTTTTACTGGGATGTGCACTGAAACACAGTACGCAGAAGTGGATTCTACAGAATCACAGGCTTTTGGTAATAATCCATTGAAAAATGTGATGCTAAGAAATGCCATGCATGTTGTTAAAAAAAAAAACGTCGACCTTGTGAGAAACCGTGCCCTCCTGCCAATACATGAAAAGGTACTTGTCATGTGGCATGCCGTGCTACAACAGAGGGTTCAAGGCTTTGTTATATCCTCATTGGTTGTTTGCTTTTAAGTGTGGCTGGAAACGGGCAGGTAAATCAATTAGCCACTTGAAGATGTTAAGGTGGCCAGTGTCGGCGCTACAATGACTGAGTGGGTGTTATTAAGTATTCTCTTTGATTATCAATATTTAATCACACCGGCTTTTGACCTTATTTGACCTTGTACCCACAGCGTTGTGCGATTCTTTATCAACTGTTTTTCGGTGCAAAAAAAAAGAGTGCCTGAAAGTGATTCATGCATGTACATTACATGTGCTTACATGATTATGTATGTGCATGTGTAGGAAGGTGGCTGTATATGTAAGTGGCATAATAATCCGCCCCTGCTTTTCTCTTTTCTCTCAAGGCTCGGTGACAAAAAGACAGCCAGATAGGTGGAGAAGGAAACAGACATATCTAGGCTTCAGGCTGTGCTGCCATTTTAGAGAGAGGCGCACCGCTGTGAAAACATACATCAGGAGTCTGGTATAGCTCCCAGGTAGCAATGGGACTCCAGAGCTGCTTAATATTGCAGAGGCTGCTTGTCTTCTGTTATTCTCTCCATGGTCCTCTCTTTTTCATTGTTCCCCTCCGCCTCCTTCCATCTCGGTTTCTTCCCCCTCCCTTCCTCTTGTCCCCCCCCCTTCTCTCTCGCTCCATCTCTCTTTCTGCATGCCTCTTCCCTTCACACATTCTCTCCCCTTTCTCTTTAATCCTTTATGCAAATCTATACCTTTACTTCGGAATGCCTTTCTCTTGCACATTTTTTTCTTCTATGATGTTTTTATTCATTTTTTCTCAGCACTTCCTCGAAGCACACTGTGCCTCACTTAAGCCAATTGGGAGACACCACGTCCCACTGTAGGTACGGTAAATTACAGTTTAGTCGTGGACACATGCAACTTCCCCTATGTTTTGAATCAGTGGTACCGCTCTTACTTTTTGTTGTCATATTTATATGGAGTTACCCTTTTCTGTCTCACAGAACAGTGCAATGCAAACTCAATAAGAGTTTTGGGCAAAAAGGAAGGTTCATTTACATATATTTGCATCCTATTAACACATCAAACCTGCTGACTTGAAAGGAATGCCTTGATTAGCAACACCACCAAATTATGTCTACTTCCTCATGCTCTTCCCCTCGTCCTCTCTCTCTCTTTCCTCTCAACTCTCTCGTACCCCTTCTTTCCCCTATTAACATCATTATTGTACATCCGCTTCTTACGGTTCTGTGTAGCCGTGTTTGTTTTTGTGTGTGAGACTATATGAGTGTGCATCATTACAAAAAATAACACTAGAATATCCCGCAACCTTTGATGTGCTATGTACTTCCTTTAACCCCATCTCTCTCTCTCTCGCTCACTCTCTCTAATGCACCTGTGTGCATAAATATGTGGCGGGTTGGTCATAGACCTGCCTGTATGTTTGCACGCACACACACACACACACACACACACACACACACACACACACACACACACACACACACACACACACACACACACACACACACACACACACACACACACACACACACAGGCAAACGATGCAAATGTGTTCATGCATCCACACTGTGTGTTAAAAGCCTCCTAAATATGTGCTGTGTGCGTGGGTGTGTGAGTAGGACTGAATGTGCCTCTGCGATCTCCCAGTATTTGTACATGGAGATCAAATTGCAGCCTGTGGTGCTGACCTGCCAAAGCTAATTAAATAGGAACGGCTGAACCAGGCTGACAGCTAGCTTCTTTTAGTCTGACTGGAGCTCGCCAGGGATGGGTCAAAGCACTTTGATTGTGTGTGTGTGTGTGTGTGTGTGTGTGTGTGTGCTCACTCTTTTGATATATTTATATAATGTGATAGATAAAACCTGTTTTTATTTATTTTTGGGATGGCCTATAAGGTCCTTTTTTTACTAACTATTTTTACAACATTTTCTTTTTGTGTCAGACTGCAAATTCCTGACAGCCTGTATTCAGCCGTGCTGCTCAGAAGCAGTATTAGACAGAATCAAGCCTTTCGTGACATTGATAAGTGGAAAGGTGGAAACTGTTCCTACTTTGGAAAGAGGGAGGGCGCTCAAGGCACACAG
Source organism: Lampris incognitus (assembly GCF_029633865.1). Taxonomy (NCBI): domain Eukaryota; kingdom Metazoa; phylum Chordata; class Actinopteri; order Lampriformes; family Lampridae; genus Lampris; species Lampris incognitus. The sequence continues at coordinate 22,509,174 of NC_079223.1, read as the reverse complement.
TTAAGAGGTCTCAAGGAGCAAAGATAGACAACTATACAAAACAGCGATACAAAAGGCTGCTGTATTTTAGAGGTCTCCTGTGGACACAAGGCTTTAAGGCTTTAAGGTACACCAAGTCCGAATTTTTGTTGCATATTTCTTAGTCCGCTATCATAGAACATTAACTCCAAAAAAAGCTCTGAGAGTTTATTAATGGATGGTTAATTCAGAAAATTGCAGAGAAAACATTGATGATGGATGACATTTTAGTTGCTGGGCAAAACTAACAGACAAAATGTCAGGTTGTATGTAATTTTTTATGTGGGACATTTTCAGATGAAAAATCTGGAGTTCGGAAATTTGGTGAGCAACAGCGCAAAAGCCCTTATTCTAAGGAATTCCAATTTACCAAGTCCTTTCTCGCTTGGATTCAATAACAGCACTGCTTTCCATCTATGAAATTGCATATACTTGTTTTCATGTATACTACTTTAATTTTTGTTACCATTATGATTATGATTATTGTAAGAGGATGAAGGAGAAGAAGACAAATGGGATATTTGATAAAATGTCTACCCATCCACCTGCGGCAGGACACGTCAAAGCACAGAAGGCCTTTGGTTAAAGGGCTTCCAGGAATTCGCATGGGGAAATGTCATTGTGATTAATGATCATAATTTACTTAAGGACTATTATTCATTACAATGATCGATTTGACAATTATATTCAGCTTTCTCAGCTTAAAAGCTATTCTTTTTTTATGCTGTCTTTCAGGTTCTGTCACGGGGAAAAGCCCCATCTATCTACATTACAGCCGAGTCACCTCCCTCTAAAACAACAGACCCTGGCTTCTACTGACAGCCAACTGTCTCTGTTTTGTCAACAAGCCACAGAAACTTGGCAGATGTGCTCATGAGGGCTTTGATGGTCACTGATTTACATACTTATTAATCAATATTTATTAACATTTTCATACTAGGGCGGCACAGTGGTTAGCATGGTCGCCTCACAGCACAAAGGTCCTGGGTTTGAGCCCTGGGGTAGTCCAACCTTGGGGGTCGTCCTCTGTGTGGAGTTTGCATGTTCTCCCCATGTCTGCGTGGGCTTTGTCCAGGTGCTCTGGTTTCCTCCCACAGTCCAAACATATGTAGGTTAGGTGAATCGGCCATACTGTCCCTAGGTGTGAGTGTGTGTGTATGGGGGGGGGGGGGTCCTGTGATGGTCTGGTGGCCTGTCCAAGGTGTTTCCCTGCCTGTGGCCCAACGACTGCTGGGAGAGGCGCCAGCATCCCCGTGACCCTGAGCAGGATAAGCGGTTTGGATAACGGATGGATGGATTTTCATGGATTTGTTGAAGCATGATTAACAATACTTTTCCCATTAGTTGTTGGGCCAAGTACATGCCACCCAGTTGTTTTCTAGGGCTTGATGTAGCAGATATACGCATAGACAAACACAAACACTAGGGGTGTTACACGTTTGTACCTAAAATGTTCAGTATGGGTCTTTCGGTTCGGCATGCACGTGTACCAAACGGATGCAGCGTTGCCTTAACCACTGCACCCGCAAAACTTCTGTGTGTGCAGAATTTAATTTAAAACTCCCGAGATTCCCCCCCCCTAGCAACTTCTGCAAAGGACCGGATGTTGTACATTCAGCCACCCCACTAAGCATGCACACACACACTCGCGCGCACGCCACATAGAGGTTGCTGGTAACTTAGCACAGCACAGCCTCGTGGTGACGGCAAACACAGATAAACCAGAGCTTGAAGATCCAGTGGAGTTCAGCTGCAGTTCATTTTCTACGTGCTGCAGCTTAATTGATATTTGTTTTGTTATATTTTTCCCACAGCGCCGCGCAACTGCCGCCGTGGGCTATACGTCGAAAATTGTGGTCACTCGCTCATGGACGACCTCAGAGGGACGTTTAGCGGGACGTGCTTGCAACATGCATCAGGTGCGCCGTGGGTCTCGACGGTTTCGTGCTTGTTTATATCATATACACACACACATATGTAGCGAAGCGGAAAGCTGCTAATGAGAATAAAAGTACAGTACAATTCAAGTACAGTCAATTTTCTAAATGCTGCACCTTAATGGGTGTTTATTTTATGATATTTTTACTTATTTGAGAGAATATTTTGATGTACTTTTAAGTAAAATTTACTTTTATATTAGCAGGTTGAATCCGGTTGCAGCAGTATTGCCAGACTTTTGATTTAAGAAAAACAGAGCCATACCCTAAGTTTATTCAGTAAACCATCGTTTAATAAAAAGAAAAAAGAAAAAAAGAAGAAGCCCATTTTATGTTTTATTTCTTTTCCCCTGGCTGTACCGAAAACGTACCGAACCGTGACTTCAAAATCGAGGTACATACCGAACCGTGATTTTTGTGTACCGTTTAACCCCTAACAACCACACACACACACACACACACACGCGCACACGCATGCAGGGCAGGGCAGGGCAGGGCAGGGCAGGGCAGGGCAGGGTATTGTGGTCAACGAAGTGAAATTTGAAAGATTAGATGATTTCATTAAGGTTATGAAGCATGAATCCACCAAAAGAAACTGGCATTTACTGGCCTCAGGTTTGCGCTGGTTTGCATGGAAGACCAGTGACTACTGCACCGTGACTCCCTTGTGACCACGCACATTACACTGCCATTTAACAAAATTGATTAAAAACCATAAGACAAAAAAAACTAAACATACTCGGGATGGTAGGAGGTTAGTCTTAATTTGATAGTCCACACTATTTATCAAACTCAATGAACTTATGCAATTTTGCAACTATCTTGTTAATTGAAAATAATAAATACAATACAAATCACAAGCTGAAGGTGAAGAGTCAAGAAATCTGCACCCAGAATAAATACGCATCACTACACAATTTGCTAAACATATCTCTCTCTCTCTCTCTCTCTCTCTCTCTCTCTCTCTCTCTCTCTCTCTCTCTCTCTCTCTCTCTCTCTCTCTCTCTCTCTCTCTCTCTCTCTCTCTCTCTCTCTCTCTCTCTCTCTCTCTCTCTCTCTCTCTCTCTCTCTCTCTCTCTCTCTCTCTCTCTCTCTCTCTCTCTCTCTCTCTCTCTCTCTCTCTCTCTCTCTCTCTCACACACACACACACACACTCTTATGGTTATGCTGTAGCATTTTGTCGTTACACCGTCGTCCACTTTCACTTTAGTCCTAAAGCAGGCGTGTCACTGTAGTACAGGTTTTCTGTTCAAGATCAAGATGAACATTCCCAAAGATATCTGTTAAGAAACATGAAAATAAGATGTTTTTTAAAACAAACAAGTAAAAGCACATGATTGACAGCTCTGCGGGACGTTGACTTTCCTTGCCAAGAGATCATTACGCCTTCGATTACTAACTTTAATTGTGTGCACTTCATTCACAGATTGCGAGACACAAAGTGACACACGGGGGCGTGGCCACTCTCAAGCACACTTGACATCCTTTGGACACAATGTCACCGGGGGAAGTTTCCTTCATTTCCTGAATTCTTTACTCCTTCCTCTGGCTCCCACCCCTCCACTCAGTACCCGATCCATGCCGGCTGCCCGATCCAAACCGGCATGGATCGGGTACCGTCACCGCCTCCATCTTCCATTTCTGTGGGACAATGAGCGCGCTTTGCCGGAAAGGCGTCTAAGGAATCATTCGAAGAAAGTGTCTCTGTCTAGCCACAATATGCGGTGTCTCAATCTGTTTAATTTCCCCCTATCTTGAAAGTGTGTCTCGGCATCAGCCTTGTTTATTATTGTCAGAAGAGCACCGGTGAGACTCCCACCAGTGTGCGATTATTACTGCGCAGATGGCAGCGAGTTAGAGAGAGAGTTAGAGAGAGAGAGTTAGGGAGAGAGAGAGTGAGAAGAAAAACAGAAAACGTTATACAGAGGATAGAGGGGAGGGGAGTGGGGGGCCGAGGATGGGCATGTATTTTCCATTTTTACAGCGATGAGATGGGTTTTCAGGCTACAGACAGACACCTGCTATATCACATTGGTTTCCCCTGTAATGACAGCAGACCTATGATCTGTTTACACACAATCCTGCACACCTGTAATGACAGCATGCAGAACACACACACACACACACACACACACACACACACACACACACACCTGAATTCTATCTAGACAGCCTCTGACATGGCTTTATCCCACAGGCTTTCCTTTCGACAAAGCAGCGCACGTTGGTAAATCCCTGCATGCCAAAAACAATGTAGTAGACAATTCAACAGTTCCTCTCTATATACACCTGCCACATGCTTTGCACTCTGATGCAGTATTTGGGATATCTTGAAATATCTGACAGATATTGAAAAATGAAAAAATATGTGCATATATTTTTGTATGTGTGTGTCTGTGTGCTTGTTTTTCTATCCCCATGGGGGCCCAATGTCCTCATACGGATAGTAAAAGTCCGGACCACCTACCTTGTGGGAAGAAAACAGGTTGATTTTTGGGCCATCAGTTAGGTTTAGGACTAGGATCAAATTAGGGTTATGGTTAGATTTAGGTCTAGAGCTTGACTTGGGCATTAGAATTAGGCTCAGGGTTAAGCTTAGGTTTAAATCTGGGTTGTTTTTGGATTATGTTTGGTTCAGGGTTAGGGTAGTGGTTAGGGTTGGTGTTAGTGGTGTTAGGGAAAGGGTTAAGTTTAATTTTTGGATTTGGGGTTACAGAAATAAGATTCTTGCCCTTACATAAATTTGCAGTTGGCACAAGGGCGCGCGTGTGTGCGAAAATCTCTTTACATATTCCTTGATACACATGTGGGTACGACTGGACTGAGCTTGAACATAAAATCGCAACAGCGGCTTGCTATCTGACAGATGTGCTCCGAAGAAAGACTTCAGCATGATCAATTTCAATTTCTCACATGTCATCAGTTAGTTTTTTTTCTCAGCCTGTTTATCCTCAAGGCAGCACGGTGGCGCAGTGGTTAGCACAGTCGCTTCACAGCAAGAAGATCCTGGGTTCGAGCCCCGGGGTAGTCCAACCTTGGTGGGTCATCCCGGGTCATCCTCTGTGTGGAGTTTGCATGTTCTCCCTGTGTCTGTGTGGGTTTCCTCCGGGGGCTTTGGTTTCCTCCCACAGTCCAAAGACATGTAGGTCAGGTGAATCGGCCTTACATAAATTGTCCCTAGTTATGAATGTGTGTGTGCGTGTATGTCGGCCCTGTGATGGCCTGGTGGCCTGTCCAGGGTGTCTCCCCGCCTGCCGCCCAGTGACTGCTGGAATAGGCTCCAGCATCCCCGTGACCCTGAAGGCAGGATAAGCGGTCAGATAATGGATGGATGGATGGATGTTAATGCTCAATAGTGTGTGTGCCCCACATAGGTTTTAATACTGACAAATTCTCATTCCTTCATTCTTATTTTCCATATTCTAGAGATTGGAGTTTGCCTTGTTTTGGCATGGATGGAGCAGTAGTAAATGTTATTCATGTGCTGGTGAAACATGATGTTAGTATCACTTGCTATTTCAGCAGTCCTGATTTCACAGGGCCACAAATACAACATGCAGGTAATTGTGCTAATAAAACATATGCACAAAACTATATAACAGGGCTCCAGGGTGGGACCATTTTGGTCGCACATGCAACCAAAAATCTGTCAAGTGTGACTCAACATTTTCATTGGTCGCACCAGTGCGCCTGAAATTTAGCAGGTCCGTGTGTGCGTGTAAGTGTGTAGTGTTATTTTTTCTCTCCACCCGCATTCTGAGAAGACTGCCTCTGATTGGCTCTGACCATTATATTCTTGATAGTCTTACCCTAACCATCTCAATCCTTATGCCTAATCCTAACCAATCTAACAACAAAGGCAATGAGCACAAGCCAATCAGAAGCAGAGTAGGGCGGGTCTTCGCGTAAAGTGGGTGGGAAAAATAAGGCACATGTGAGATCATGCCCTGTACTCCTCCTCCAGAGACATCACAACCTTAAAACATACCGGTAATTCAAACAGAAGAGAACTATTGATTATTTTTTCCATTAAAAAAAATGCTGCGGTGCCCGTTACACTTGTCCCCAGCTCTGAAAGGCCCAGCCCAGACCGGACACCATTAGTGGAGATAACCATTCCACCTGTCACCTGTCATTTGAGTTTGACTTATTTGAGTTTTACAAACACTTTCAACATCAGGACTGTTTAAGATTATTTTTTAAACAACTGAGGCATCGTGATTTCTTGTGTGTGCCGTGATTTGAATAAAGACAAACATCTATCTGCACCTTTATTCCTGTTTACAATAATTTACATTATGCGTTAAGAAATTACCAATGTGTATGGGAACACACAAAAAGCTAAGGCTTAAAATGTATTATTGTGGCGTCAAAAGGCACAGTGAAACATTTTGGGTGAACCTTAATTATATGCTGGTGCACCTAAATGAAAAAGTTAGGTGCACCAGTGCAACCAATGTAAAGTCAGTCTGAAGCCCTGTTATAAAGTTTAATGACAATTTTGCATGAGTTTTCACACAGACGATATTATTTGGTCACTCTAACCAAACATTTTTCCTACAAAAGGTTTCACTTCTGGGCATCTGGTTGACGTGGCGGTCTATTCCGTTGCCTACCAAGACGGGGATCGGCGGTTCAAATCCCCATTGTTACCGCCAGCTTGGTCAGGCGTTCCTACAGACTGTTGACTGTTTCTGCGGGCGGGAAACCGGATGTAGGTATGTGTCCTGGTCGCTGCAATAGCGTCTCCTCTGGTCGGTCAGGGTGCCTGTTCAGGGGGGAAGGGGAACTGGGGTAACAGCATGATCCTCCCATGCGCTACATCCCCCTGGCGAAACTCCTCACTGTTAGATGAAACAAAGCAGCTGGCGACTTCACACGTATCGGAGGAAGCATGTGGTAGTCTGCAGCCCTCCCTGGATTGGCAGAGGGGGTGGAGCAACGACCGGAATGGCTCGGAAGAGTGAGGTAATTGGCCGCATACAACAGGGGAGAAAAAAAAGGGGGGGGAACCCCCCCTAAAAAAATCCACTTCTAAGATGCGATTGCGATGAAGACTTGTACTTCCATCTTGAAGATAAAAAACCTTTAGTCTTTAGTGATACATATGTGAATTCTTTAAACATCGTGGAAGCCATTTCCCATGTTGAGGTGTTTGCTTACTGAGATCCTGAAGACACAGGTGGATTTGTCCTGAAAAGGGTGTCACTGGGTGACAGTTGTGTTTGTATTTTCTGCTTGTACAGGAGGGTAGAGAGATATTAAGAGTAGTACGGCAGCCTTCCAGCTGCATGAAGAACAGTCACACTGTGCTGGTATCTGCTGTGGGGGACTGCGTACGCTGATGATGTTGTCTTTTAACATGTCTGCTTTAATTAATTAATGTCTGCTGTCTGTTTTAATTTAAGATGCTAAACAAGTCCTTTTAACATTATTTTATGATATACTTCAGTTGCCAGAGTAGCTCCTGGAGGAAATACTCGTTGAGGTGGTCCTGCAGGAGGACAATGGAGCTCTCCTGACCTTGGTCCTGGTGTGCCCACACTTCAGAGGCGGTCAATACTGAGCATTTCAGGGAATGAGCAATTTTTTTTTAAAACTTTATTTATAGTTTTTGAATTATAGTTAATACAACATACTACTACTACTACTTTCGGCTGCTCCCGTTAGGGGTCGCCACAGCAGATCATCCGTTTCCATTTCTTCTTCTTAATATAACAAATGCAATCCCCATTTATCCCTCCCCACCCACATCACCCACCCCAAGGCCCCCCAAATATAGAAGACAAAAATAGAGATAGGAAAAAAAATAGTACTAGAAAAAAAAAGCAGACATAGAATACAAAGCATGTTTGACAGTACACAAAAGAACAAACACAGGGGCATTTTATGCATCATTAGATCCAACTGACCAGTTCCCAACCTTATAGTAATATTGATAAAAAAACACGGTTGTTATGCAAAAGACAAGCGCTCAACTAATTCTATAAAAGGGGACCAAGTCCTGGTAAATTTTTCATGGGATCTAATTTGACTATACCTGAGTTTTTCCAATGGTAGCATGGAAAGCACTCCCTTAACTCACTGTTAGAAGGAAGGGGGTTTATTTGACTTCCACTGCAGAAGAATAAGTCTCCGGGTCAAGAGCGAGGCAAATGCTATGGCATTCACCTGAGGAACAGTAACTCCGTACTCTAGGGGAGGCACACGAAAAATGGCGATAATGGAGTTAGGCACTATTATCCATCCATCCATTATCTGAACCGCTTATCCTGCTCTCAGGGTCGTGAACCGCTTATCCTGCTCTCAGGGTCATGGGGATGCTGGAGCCTATCCCAGCAGTCATTGGGCAGCAGGTGGGGAGAAATTCTGGACAGGCTGCCAGGCCATCACAGGGCCGGCCGGCCGACACACACACACACACACACGGACAATTTAGTATGGCCAATTCACCTGACTTACATGTCTTTAGGCTGTGGGAGGAAACCGGAGCCCCTGGAGGAAATCCACACAGACATGGGGAGAACATGCAAAGTCCACACAGAGGACGACCCGGGATGACCCACCAAGGCTGGACTACCCCGGGGCTCGAACCCAGGACCTTCTTGCTGTGAGGCGACTGTGTTAACGACTGCGCCACTGGGCACTATTATCTTCCTGCATATATGAGAAAATGCCTCAAAAATCTACTCCCAGGAACTGTTCAGAGATTGGCATGCCGGAACATGTGACCTGTAGTAGCCGGACTCTGTTGGCATCTTCGGCACCCTGGACTTACATTAGGGTATATTTTAGCAAGTCTCTCATTTGAATAGTGCAGACGATGAAATACTTTAAATTGGATGAGACCATGTCTTATACAGAAGGAGGATGTGCGGATGCGTTCCAAGCTGAGTTGCCAGATTTCCTCAGGGAGCTCAACATCTAGTAAGTCCTGCTCCCATGCTAATTTTGTCTTGCCCCATGAGGGTTGATTGATGTCCTGTATCATAGAATACATTTTAGAACCCCTTCCTTTCGTATAGGGGTCCAACTCAAATATTTTGTCCAAAACATTCCTAGCTGGGAGAGATGGAAATGGGAAATGTTTCATGGCAAAGGTACGGGCCTGAGGAAATCTGAAAAAAAAAAAGAGTTCTCCAGATATTGTAGTCTTTTTGCAGTATTTCAAATGAGGCAAATGTGCCGTTGACAAAGATATCACTAAAGAACACCAGACCATTAATATGCCACACTTGAAATGCTGTGTCCGTTTGGGATGGGGGGAAGAGATGGTTGTTTAGTAATGGAAGGAAGCCACCTGCCTGATTAAGACAGAAGTGTCTCCTGAATTGAAAACAGATTTTGAGGGAATTTTTTACAACAGGGTTCAGAATCTGGGGATTTCGGCTCAGGGGTAAGGGAGAGCTCAGCATGGGAATTGGGGATATTGCAGGGCTGGAGATCAGTTCCATATTTGCCCAGGTTGGGCCCTGCTTATTCTCAAATGTAGAGATCCAATAAATCAATTTGGTGATGTTAGTTGCCCGGTAGTAGTGTGTGAAATTAGGCAAGCCCAAACCCCAAGCCAATCTGGGCATCTCCAAATACATTCTCTTCATTTGTGGAGTAGACTTATTCCAGATGAAAGTGGACATTTGACTGTCTAATTGGGTGAATATGGACTTTGGTAAAAAAGGGGAATCATTTGGAACAAGTATAGGAAATGAGGCAATACTGTCATTTTGACCGTATTGACCCGACCTGCCAATGAGATAGGGAGCGCTGTGAATCTGGTAAAATATTGTTCGGTATGTTCTAACAACATTTTAAAATTTTAATTATAAAATTCTTTGAATGAATGGGTAACTTTAATACCCAAATAGGTAAATACTTTGCATTCCAATTTGAAAGGGAATTTACTATAATCTATATTTGCTGCTAATTGGTTTATGGGAAAAAGGAAGACTTTTTGAAAAAATCTGTTTATAGCCTAATAGTCTTCTAAAATGTTTCAGTGTGTCTATGAGTTTTGGTAAAGATTCTACGGAATTGGATATGTACAATAAAAGATCATCTGCATATAATGACAGCTTGTGATTCTTGTCATTTCTTACGATTCCCATAATCCTTTCAAATCAATTCCTTTCAAATCCAATCAATTCTAGAGTATGAGTGGTGGACTGGTGAAAAAAAAATTGTTTGGTAGTGGGGTTGAGACTTCTCCAAGGGTCAGATAGTTTATAGGATTGCAAGAATGACAAAGCCACTGCCCCTGATTTTGACACAGTGCTACTGGGTCTAGGATTGGACCTATCCAAACTTGGATGCAATACGCAATTAAAATCCCCGCCTAATATTCGCAGTAAGGCAGGAGAAAAACTGTGGATCGTCCCAATTAGGGCCATAAAGATTAACTAAAACAACTTGGATGCCAAACAGCTTACCCAACACTATAACATACCAGCCATTATCGTCTGATATTACTGTGGTTGACGTAAATGGGACACCTTTTCTAATAAGTATAGCTGTGTCTCTGGAGCTATCACTATAGTTGGAAGGGAATATTTGCTCAATCCAGCCTTTCTTAATTTTCATATGTTCATTGACCTGGAGAGGAGTCTACTGGAGAAACATTATTTCTGAGCCCAATGGATGAGCAAATTTTACTTGGCTTGATAGTAAGTGGAAAAAGTAATGATTCTGATTGTGGTACACCCTTTGGGGTATGATGTTTATGTAAGGAAGTATAGTGCTCAGTTTTTAATGCTCCCAAATTTTATATGCAGGTGTTTCTACTCGGAGTAATTTCTTGGCAAACTACACAATGTTCTCTCTTGAGACCTGTTTGCAGTGCAGAGGTCTACAGAAATTCCACATCGAGTAAGCATACAGAGCTTGGAAAGATGGCTGTTTCAATAGTCCCCTGTTAGTAACAAAAGTAAAAAATAAAAAAAATACACATAGATGTGCACTGTATGTATTGTATTATGCATGAGGCAGTGAAGACATGTAGCATCTGAAAAAAAAATACAAATGCTGTATGATAACAAATCAAGAGTATTTTTCCCCACAGGATACATTGGAGAGGCAGAAGAGGAAAGTTTAGAATTCACATATTGGTTTCTGCAGCAAATTCTGCATATTATGTGCATAATAATATTTCATGATGTAAAATAAATAATGAACATGAACCACAAAAAATAAACAAATGCATAATACGTTGAAATGGTCATTGTTTAACAGGGTACAATCCATATCCCAAAATAGTACATGGTTATTTTGCAATTACTACTCTCCGGGCCAAAGTATGCACTCTGAACTTCTAAAATGATGCAATAGTATAATGCAGAGATGAGTTATGTATTTTTGGAACAAGCCTTTTAAACAATACTATGCAATGTAGAGTTAAATGAGAAATGCCTGACACTGAAACCTTACCAAGACTGGCTATTTTATCTCCCTGATGTCACGTACTAAATTGTAAATGGACTGCATTTATATAGCACTTTTCTAGTCTACTGACCACTCAAAGTGCTTTACAATGTATGCCTCACATTCACCCACTCACACACACATTTATACACTGATTGAGGGCGAATTTATACAGTGACAATTGGAGGGGTCAACTTTTTCTTTAGGGCATAAAGGGAACCCAGTATAGCACAGGAGCGCAGGCGTGTACTTCAGTGAACCGAAGTCTTACAATCCTTACAGTATCTTGCTTGTTTAACAATGTCTGCAGTCTGTAGATGATGATGAATCAAATCCATTACACCAGCTCATAGGGCACGTATCACACAACAACTCTTGTAGTCAGGGGTCACCAGCAAAATATTCGAGAGCAAAACTGCCAGCAAGTAAGACCCACAAACACACAACAACAGACCATCATTTTGGCTCAAATGCAGACCCACAAAAATGCTGTACCAGAACCAAAGACACTATCAACATGCCAAAGAGGTAGACAGATGTGTTACTACCATACAGCATCTAGGCCTGTGCCTGACCAACAGTAAAGGCAGAGAACCCACAGTCATTTAAATTTGTCAGCTTTTCTTACTGTGAAAATAATCTAATAGAAAAAATAAATCAACATTCCACATCATCTCATTCACCATCATAATCGTTATCATCATTCTTCACTATCAGTAGCCAACAGTATTAAAAGTCCTAGCATATTAGTTGAGAACAGTAGGGTATGATTGAAGTGCATCCCATCAGTTTCTGAAAGTACTACTACTACTACTTTTGGCTGTTCCCGTTAGAGGTCCTGCGCGTCTTCCTCTGTCACACTAGCCACCTGCACGTCCTCGCTCACCACATCCATTAACCTTCTCTTTGGTCTTCCTCTTTTCCTCTTCCCTGGCAGCTCTATATATAGCATCCTTCTCCCAATATACCCAGCATCTCTCCTCCACGCATGTCCAAGCCATCTCAATTTTGCCTCTCTTGCTTTGTCTCCAAACCGTCCAACCTGAGCTGTCCCTCTAATATACTCATTCCTAATCCTGTTCTTCATCGTCACTCCTAGTGAAAATCTTAGCATCTTCAACTCTGCCACCTCCAGCACAGCCTCCTGTCTTTTCGTCAGTGCCACTGTCTCTAAACCATATAATATAGCTGGTCTCACAACCATCTTGTAAACCTTCCCTTTAACTCTTGCTGGTACCTTTCTGTCACAAATCACTCCTGACACTCTTCTCCACCCACTCCACCTCTCTTGCACGCTCTTCTTGACCTCTCTTCTGCACTCCCCATTACTTTGGACAGTTGACCCCAAGTATTTAAACTCATACACCTTCATCACCTCTACTCCTTTGCATCATCACCATTCCACTGTCCTCCCTCTCATTCACGCATATGTATTCCGTCTTGCTCCTATTGACTTTCATTCCTCTTCTCTCCAGTGCATACCTCCACCTCTCCAGGCTCTCCTCAACCTGCACCCAATTCTCGCTACAAATCACAATGTCATCCACAAACATCATAGTCCATGGAGACTCCTGCCTGATCTCGTCCGTCAACCTGTCCATCACCATTGCAAACAAGAAGGGGCTCAGAGCCGATCATTGACGTAATCCCACCTCCACCTTGAACCCATCTGTCATTCCAACCGCACACCTCACCACTGTCACACTTCCCTCATACATATCCTGCACCACTCCTACATACTTCTCTGCAACTCCTGACTTCCTCATACAATACCACACCTCCTCTCTTGGCACCCTGTCGTATGCTTTCTCTAAATCCGCAAAGACACAATGTAACTCTTTCTGGCCTTCTCTATACTTCTCCATCAACATTCTCAAAGCAAACATCACATCTGTAGTGCTCTTCCGTGGCATGAAACCATACTGCTGCTCGCTGATCATCACCTCTCGTTTTAACCTAGCTTCTATTACTCTTTCCCATATCTTCATCCTGTTTCTGACAGTACTATTTGCCTACATATATCTGGTATGATGGCATACATCTGTAAGCACAGTCTCCTTTGTAACTCACCTCTTTGCTGCTAGGTCCTCCCTGCTCACTGTCCTCCTGACCTCCTCCTGCCTGCTGTCATTCTGACCTCCCCCTACTTCCTTAATACAACAGCATATAAATGTAACACTCATCATTACCCATACTATCCTGCTCAGTATTAAGCCTGCATGACAACCACAGGAAATACAGACTGCAATATCATATCTACTAAGTCCTAATTCTTACAAGTTTTAACCTACTCTTTCAGCACAAAACAGTGCCGGCTTTCTCCTCTCATTTTGCTTATGTTGACTTTGTGAATGAAATCTAATCTGAGTTCAATAAAGTAGTTATACATTTGCGCTAATACAATTAATCAGCCTTCAGCACACATGGATTTTAATTTTGTATGGATTTTAATTTTGTCCAATTGCCCAACCAGGTAAAACTCCTGCATTCTAAGTGAAAACAAAGGGGGTACCTATTATAAAAGCTGATATCAGGAAGTCAAAAGACTAACTAAACCACCACAATCACACAAAAGACTATTAAAATGAAGTAATAAACCCTATATTGATGTTAAAACACATCTCTACAACTAATCCTCCATTGTCTCACTGGCCATGACTGACCACCTGGGACAGCTAACATAATATATGACATTTTATATTGTTAATGAAAAGTGTTGAGGTAACAGGTTACAGTAATGCATTACTTTTAGCAGTAACAAAGTAATTTCTAATAGGATTTCGGTAATATTATTACAGCTACTATGTCAGGTAACGCGATACCAGCCCGAAATACACCAGGCACGGATGTGGTGCGTCACGTAGGCAGAGCAGAGTGGGTATTTTTGGCTTGACCGGCCAGCGGAATTAGCCTTACAAATGTAAATGTCCCTATCAAGTGACCAACGATCGGTCGACCAATGACGATGCTGGTAAACACGGAAGTGGGAGTTTTCCTATTGGCCGTGAATCGATTCACACGTTAATGAACGTAATATATTGCAGCTTGTGGATACTACTGAGATGCCTCATTGCAAAAAAGTCTAATTCACAAACACCAGCACTAATAGCCACACGCAGTTAGAGTGGTGGTAACTGAAGCACATTCATAAGGGGTGTCACACCCAGACTTTCCAGTGATTATGGCAAATAAAAATAAATTGGCGCTATTTAACTATAAATAATCAGAGTTTGAAAAAGCTGTGCACTACAGCTGCTGTTCATGCAACCGATGTCAAATCAGTCACTTTTTAAACACAGTCACGCAAAAATAGCCGCTTTTTAAATGTAGTTGCAGTCCAGCCATATACTAGGTTTTAATCCAGTCTTGTTTGTTGCATGTGGTTGCCTGTAAACCGTGTTTTCTGAGGAGTTTTCTGAGGAGATTTCAAGTAAGTGGCAAATGTTTTACTGGTACTGAATTAATTAACACGATTGTTTTAACTACAGGATTGTGGATACACATTGATTTATTTTAATATGCAATGAAAATAATAATAAAAATAATACAGTAGGACTGTATGTTTGGACTGTGTGTTTGTGTGTGCTTCACAGCAAGGGCAGCACGGCGGCGCAGTGGTTTGTGTGGTCGCCTCGCAGCAATAAGGTCCAGGGGTCCGAACTCTGGAGTTGTCCATGTAGGTCAGGTGAATCGGCCATACTTAACCTTCCCTAGGTGTGAATGTGTCAGCCCTGTGATGGACTGGCGGCCTGTCCAAGGGGTTTCTCCGCCTGCTGCCCAATGACTACTGGGATAGGCTCCAGCATCACATGAACCTAATTAGGATAAGCGACTTGGATAATGGATTGATGGATGGACGGAAAAAAACAAAAAATAACCCACAAGGTTGCATTGATGCGTTGCATTGCCTCTGATAAAATGAGATATTTATTTTGATCATTTTTAAACAGATTGTACTCCTGTGTAGAGAAAGAAAAACAGACCAACCACATAAAAATAGAGATCAGCAGCACGGGCAACCACGCTTGTGCACACGGCTTCTGTGGTCAGTGTAGTAGCTTCAATTGATTATAACGAACACGTTCTGCTGCAGCAGACATGTCACTCCGCGGCCGTGCCTGGTGTATTCAGGCCCTAATTTAAGTGCTTATTGTCTTTTTTTTTAAAATTCAACCACACTGTGCCACTTCCACCAGTGTGCCACCAGAAAAGAGTATTCCCTGAAGCATTTCTTGTTACTGAAATTCGATGGCTGAGATGGTTGCAGAGTCTGAATCTGCATTTTCGAAATGGGTATATGCCCATTACTTTCAGTTTATCAAAGAAAAAGCTAAGAACATAACTTATCAAGACTGTGATCCTTTGTATGCCTGCCCATCCCTGTGTCCAAGTTCTAATTGTTCTATATTATCACACTATTGTAAACATAAGCAGTTATTATATGCTGTTTCAGGTCTACGGCTTCATTAAGCTTTATAATATTGCCTTCCACTGAATTTGTAATGAACTGCAATAAACTTGCGCTTCTGTGCTTTGAGTACCCACAATTAAACATTACCCTCTTCCAATTAATGCCTAGTTGTACTTCTGCGGTTATTTTGGTGAAAGTAATGCAAAAGTAGTGTAATCAGTAACACATTACTCTACATAGAGTAATATTGTAAAGTAACATTACTTTCAAATGAAAGTAACTATTAATGTGCAATACATTACATTCTGAAAGTAACTTGCCCAACACTGGAAATTAAATGCCAAGCCATAGGTTCAGCTGGCTCATGGTGCCAACTCTCATGCATCTGGCATGTGACACATGGTTTCACCTTCAGCCTCACGCTGCCCACACAATGCTCACGCAAAAGCATTGCAACCGCAACAGAGACGAACAAGCAAATATATTACAGTCAAATTCTTTCTGGTAATGGATAAACCAAGCAAATGACACTGACTCTAGAAAATAGAGATCAGATCTAGAAAATAGCAGAGTATTCAAAAACTGGGTGTTTTATAAGGGTGTTTCCATGAGGCAGAATCTTAAATTACCCTCCGAGTGGTGCGCTATGCTTATCTCTGTGTTGATTGGACAGCTGCTCAAGTTCACAGCTGGGGTGCCTAGAAGGCGTTCAAGTAAGGCAGCCACACTCCAACTAACCTGGCATGAACCAAGCCAATGTAAGTAATTAGAACAGGTATAAATCATGGATTGATTAACTAATGAACCCAGGGTGTTTGTCATATTTGTTTTGAATAAATACTCTGTAAATTACAGAATAAGTTTAGACTAGCTTAAACTATGTAAATAGCTAGGTAGCTTACGTTAGCTGTCTAACAAAGTGCACGGCAGAGAGAAGAATGAAAGCAGAGTTTTGTTTTTTTATTTTTGGTGGAACAGCTTGTTCTATGTCTACTGCAATCTAATGCGGATGCAGAACAATTCTTCTCGACCGTTGGACCAAACAAAAGAGTGTAGAAATAGACTTGCACTAGATGGGACGCTGTCGTCCATTATGTGCATCAAAGGTAATCAGATTGAACCATGTTGCAACAAATACAAACTGCCAGTAGAAATGGTAATCAATTCCAAGTCTTGCTGCTTATAGTTGTCCCTGTGTATGTGTGTGTGTGTGTGTGTGTGTGTGTGTGTGTGTGTGTGTGTGTGTGGGTGTGTGTGTGTGTGTGTGTGTGTGTATGTGTGTTGGCTATGTGTCTGAAGTAGGACAGTCTTGTGGTATTTTGTTTATTTTCATTTTTTGCTACCATTATGTTTCTCCTCTTCCTGTCAACCCTTATAATTGTTATTGCCTTTTTTGTGAACATTCAATAAAACATAGTATTGATATTGGAAACATGACATCTTTGACTTTCATTAGTGAATTAACCTTTGTGCCATTTAGGTTAGTGTATGTCTAATATTGCGAGAACTGTGAGCGGAAGTCCTGGGGTGGCGTAGTCAAGGTTAAATGTTAGATATTAACTTCCGCTCCCACCACATCTGTAAACTGCATACTTTTTAAAGCCCTGACAGTGAATTGAGTCCAAATATGTGCACGCAATTAAGTGCGTGTACGCGTGATTAAGCCCATGGCATCAAAATCTGACTCCAGCAAGGTACCCAAAGTTTTAAACTGTTAGCTAGCAAGCTATTTAGCCAGCATTAGAAATGAAAGGGCGTGCTGTCATCTAGCTGACATTAGTTAGCTAATGTTAGGTATGGCAAATGTTAGCTTTAGCTAGCTAACGTTAGTTAGCTAAACTAACGTCAGAAAGGCACTAGTCAGAAAGGCACGAACTGATGAAGCCTCTTGGATGAGAGGCGAAACGTCTTCACGGATATATACCAAGTCCAGTTGCACTTGATTCAGTTCCTTTGGATAACCATGACCTGGATGAATGAGAACATTCACAGACATGTAGCTAAACTAACTTAAGGCAAAAGTTAGAAACCAACATTCGTTCATCTGTAGACACATGACACAATTTAATTCAGAAACTCTGAAGGTAAGACAGTAGAGCGTATTAAAATAGCTAGATAGCTAGATACTTACATTAACCTAAACCGTATCCCTTGGCTTGTGCAATGCACGTGAGCATAGACTTTAATGAGGACACGAGCCACTGAAATGAGACAGGCGGACAAGACGTTCAGATAACGTCAAGGTTAAGAGAAATGGCATGGTCTACTTTGGGGATGTCTGAAATCGGATTGCAAGATTCTACCAGGCATAACTATTGGAAATATATATTGTAATATTTACGATTACATATAAGAAGGATACATGAATGTTTCGACCCCCCCCATGCGCAACCTGTTTCTGAACTCTTTTAGAGGGGTCCAAGTCTTAATTAGGGGTCAGATCCCCCCATCCCCCTATAATGCGAACAATGTACATTGATGTGTCCTTCCGCTTCCGGTGTGGGAAGATGGGGGCATGAATTCACGTTTGCAGCAGCCTCACTTAGTACCGGTGTGGGAAGATGGCGGCCGAATTCACATTTGCAGTGGCCTAACCCACTGCTGTCGATGCAGTGTTTTTGTCCATGTCTGCGTCTAAATTTTTGTCTTAATTTGTTGGCTGGGAGAGCTGGCGCTGGATCGGCTGTGAGAGCTTGGTCTGCTGCGCTGTGGGCCCAGGGACCGCGGCCTTGCCCGGAGCTGCACACGAGGAGGTAACACTGAGGGCAGTCTGACAGGACACAGAAGCGGGGGCAGGCTCAGCTAACTGCTAGCCCATGCAGACCGGCAGTTCCAAGAACACTGAGGGCAGTCTGGCGGCGACTTTACCTGGTGTTTTTGATGTTGTCATGTGGAGTGCGGGAAGGTGTGTCAAGAGTGTCTGGCTGGGAAAGCTGCTTATCCTGCTCTCAAGGTCTCGGGGATGCTGGAGTCTATCTCAGCAGTCATTGGGCGGCAGGCGGGGAGACACCCTGGACAGGCCACCAGCCCATCACAGGGCCCACTGGTAACTAGCCTTACTATATTAAGTTACCTCAAAGTTAGAGAAAATACATTATTTTTTTTACAGGAGGCATGCTCTTAGAAAAAACAAGATTAATACTACCCTTGCTTAAGTTACAATACAATTACAATGAATATTCAAATACAATAAAAGGTATGTCTGAAAAAGACAGTGGCTGGCTAACTCATGGAAGTGGTTAGCTTAGCTTAACAATGGCAAAATGAGAGGAAGAGAAGAGCCAAAGGGGGCGTGGCATAAAATGGGCATGTTGTGAGATACTACAGGCTGCAACCAGAGCTTGTTGGACAAGCTCTGGGTCATTTTTCACTCTTTTTTTAAAAAACTCTAGAACACGTTTAGAGAAATATTTACGGCATCTGTTAGCTGGCGAGTCCTGTTTCTGCCAATGCAGACCTCTAACATCATGTAGCCACTTTATTGATGATATGACATCCTTATGGCTATTTGTTCAAACTATCATTGTTCAGAAACATTTCTGTAAATGTTACTAGATCTTCTGTCAGCAAATTGCCAAACAACTTTTACGAAATATCCGACTCAGATATTCACACACATTACGTTTTTTGTTGGGCTTCACATAGGCTTACATTTAAAATTATATTCGGGGCTTCACTCAAAACATTCCCGGCAAAATGACCTGGCGACGCCGATGCATGTGAGAATGGGGTGTGTAGATACCCTCCTTGTGTCACCATATCACCTCAGTACCAGCAGCCCCACCTAGTTAAATGGCAGCCAGCTGCCACTGAATATCAGTAATTAAATTATGTCAAATATAGCTCTTTAACTTGAAGGAATGAAAAGGTGTTATTGGGCTATACAAATAAAATCTACTATCTTTACAAAGGCGATGCTTTTTATCAGGTTTTTCAAGAAGAAAACAGCACCCCCTTGCGTCCCATCTTAAATGTGCGTGTGTGTGTGTGTGTGTGTGTGTGTGTGTGTGTGTGTCCTCTGCCCTCAAGAGGCCTTTGTTAAGCTCTGGTCTTATTGGCGGGAGCTTTTGAGGGGTCCTAACTTTCCTTCCCAAACCCCACATCACGACCAACTGTCAGATGAGATTGTCTTTCTATCGCTTGGCAATATCTGCCCTACAGAAGGCAAGGAGGGAGGCTTAGCTTGCTCTTGTGAGAAACTTGTCTCCAGTAGGGTTTTTACTGTGCCTTGGATGGAGAAAAAGAAATAACAATGGAGATCATAAACAAGCAAACAAACAAGCAAATAAACAAATACACTGGGGAGTAGAAATAATTGGACCTGAATCCATGAGTCTCTGGGCCTACTGCATCTAGCCAGTTGACAACATCTGAGATTTTTGGCTTAGATATTCAGATAGCTACCACTTATTCTAAAAAAAAAAAAAAAAAATTAGATCAGATGTAGGGAGAGCAGAGGGGACCATGCAAAAGGAGAAAGAGAAAGGATAGGTGAATGAGAATATATTCAAAAAGACAGCTGAATCTCTCACAGCAGAATTATCCCCTGGCACTTTTATTTACAGTCAAAAAATTCCTGCCAAATCAAAGAACTGATCAGAACCAGTTTTGGCTTAATGCTCTGGCCTCTCACTATGTTGGAAAACTGTCATCTTAGCATGCCGACTGCTTTACTGATTAGCAGCGCACTAATGATTAAATGCCCGAGAATGTCACCCCAAGCAGCAAGCTCCGCTGTGCGTATGTGCACGTATAAATATGTGCGGTACGTGTATGGAATAAGGAGGAAAAAGTCGGGGGGAGGAGTTGAAGAGTTGGTTGGGGCGGGGATGAGAGACAGAGCTGTGAGTCATGCTGAATCCCTCCTACCCCTCCCTGCATCCATCCCCTCAGGTTAACAAACACAACCATTGTGTACCATCAGTGCTAAACAGCACTCTAGGGGACAACCCACTGTTGTTTTAACAACTGGTTTGTGAATGGTGCTCCATTCTTGAGTTATAGTTTTTGCAAGAAAATCATTGCAAAAAGGATTGTTTCATCTCACAAATAAAATTGATTAATTCTGTGACTGAATTATGTCACAAATCGGCTCAATTTATCCCCATTAAACAGCTAGACTGAACACACTGCTTTCCAACCTGATTGTCTCAATTTGTTGTAAACACAACTTGAATCAAATTATGCATTGATCTAGTACTCACAGTTAAATTTGCAATGCTTGCATTGATTAGGACAAATTATGTCTTATAGCATGCCAATGGAAGAAAATGTCTCCAGCTCAAATACCAAAAAAAATTGATATCTATTTGTAGGCTTTCACTCAAAAATATTTGGTTGCTTAATGTTAATTGCTTCCAATTCCAAATAATCCTGTAGACTACCACCTCAAAAGTGCCACAGGCATTAAAACAATGTTCACTATCATTACATGAAACTTTACCTTCATGCATTTATTTTGTAAATGTACATCTCACAACCTTGAGAAAGTCAAATTAATCTCCCTGTGCTATCAGGCACTGCAGAATGGAAGATAAAGTACATGTTTTGCCATTTCATCTCCATAATACACACATACATGCACAGGCACAGGCAGCATGTTCAAGGCCATTCTAGCATACACTGTAATCTTTCCGTCTTCAGCATCTACCCTTGCCCAACGATTATGTTGTCATGGCAACAAAGGTAAGCAGGGGAAGTAAACCCCCCCCTCCAACCTGACTCCATCTCTGCCCACACCTGGCTGTCTCTTTGTGTCTCACATCTTCTCTTGCTCATAAAGACTTTATACCAGACGCCTGAGCCATCATGGACTTGTGTTGACTTTCGACCACTGAACTATGGACGACACAATCCAGGCTCTGAAAACTGCAGCACTTTGCATAACACAGCCTTTGAAGTAAGTGTGTGTGTGTGTGTGGGGGGGGGGTCTGTATGTGTGTGAGTGTGTGTGTGCGCACGCACATGTGTGTGTCTATGTCCCGATAGGTAGAGTGTGTCCATGCACGTCCCTCCATCTTACCGAGTGTGTTTGCTTTTGTGACATCCTCTACATGTATGTTTGCAAATAATTTGCTATCGAGAAATGCCAAACTTTCTCTTATCTCAAAAAGACCCCTACCCCCCACCCCCCTTACACACACACGCACGCACACCCTGTGGGAAGCATAACAGCCTCTTTGAAAAGCAGGTCGAATGGAAGTCCTGTGGATATATTTTGGAGGGAGTTGTTCTGGGACTTAATTAGTAAAGGGTCCCACATTTGAAGGGACTAAGTGCCTATGAGCGCCACTCTAAAACTAGGACAACTAAAACACAAACACTCATGTCTTAGCACTAACACACACACACACACACACACACACACACACACACACACACACACACACACACACACACACACACACACAGCAGAGCAGAGGCAGTAAACCAGGTGAAGTGAAGATTGTGTTACTCGAGCTGATGACAACTACACTCATTATGTTACTGTAAGTGAAGTAAAAGCTTTGCACCACACTCAAAGCAAATTCTCCAGTGTAACATTAATGTGTGTGTGAACTTGGCAGCAAATACACACAAAATAGAAAACGTTACTTAATAATGTGAAAACCGTGGAATCATGGCACTCTTGAAAATGAAAATGCCTTTAATGTCATGGTCATATTAAGACCAATAAAACAAAGTCCAATGCATTTCGGCATCAAGCCTTCATCAGGGAGTCAAACAGATCTCATGGAACAAATGGCCCTTTTCTAGTCGTGCACCAGTAGTAACCTGCCACTTGGACATGGCGTTGTGCCCTAGAGAAGGTACAGACATAGTATACCAACTCCAGCAGATGGCGTCGTATTGGCCCACATCATTCATCAAAGCTGAATAAAGAGCAACATAGTGAATACAAACAATGGCGATGGCTACAAAAAACAGATAAATGTTAACAAGAAAGCAGTCAAATCTAGGTCCTCTGTATTTAGTAGCCAGTAATTTGTCAATCCAAAAGGCTTCCCGTTGGTCAAGTTTCCTTTGTTTATCACCTTTCCGTATGGAAAATGGGATTTGGTCAATGCCAAAGGCTTGTAAAGTGGATGGTTTACTGTTATGGAAGTCCAGATAGTGTCTAGCTATAGGGTAGTTTACATTCATGGTGCGGATGGCATATTTGTGTTCTGCTAACCTATCCTGCAAACGTCTTTTTGTTCTTCCAATGTTAACGACTTTGCAACTGGGACTATCTAGCTTATCGATCACAAACAAGGTTCTACAGTTAATGAAATGATTAATGGTGAACTTCTTTCTTCTGAAATGTGAAATCCATAAATGTCTTGGTCTGTATAACATTTGTGCAGTGGTTACAACAGTTACTCTCGTAGGACCCCTTGGGTTTTGGACACAACCGTATTTGCTGGGTTTTTGGTTGAAGATGGCTGTGTACCAGTTTTTCCTTGTAGAGTAGGGCATCTCCTAAAACTGATTAATGGTGGTACAGGGAAGATCTGACTTGAGTATATTGTCACTCTCAATATTACCCCGATTCCTATTTATAACCTGTTCGGCCTCTACTGTATGTTGTGACAAATACCACTCCATCTTTGGTTTGTTTAGGAGCATTCCTTTGCAGTAAAGTTTGTCTATCCAGGTATTTGGCTGCAGTCTATGCTTACTCTACTATATTCCCATTCCTGAAAGCATGACGCCATTTCCTTGGTTTTGGCCTCTAACTCCTTTTCCTGATCACAAATTCTCAGGCTCGTTGGAACTGGCCATAAGGCCCATTCTCGTTGAGCTAGTTTGGATGAAAGCTCCTGTCATGTAGTACGGTGTTTCTGTCTGTTGGTTTCCAAAATATAGATGTATGCAAAGTCCCTTGATTGTCTTTAAAGATCGTTAAGATCTAAAAAAATGTATGCTGTCCTTGCTGTAATCTAGAGACAGCCTGATGTTAGGGTGAATACCGTTCAAAAAGGCATGGAAAGCTTGTAGCTCTGCCTCTGACCCAGACCAAAACAAAAAAACATAATCAATATACTTTCCCCACCGGATATTGTGTTCAAGAAAACTATTTCTTTCATGGCTAAACACAAAGTCTTCTTCCCATTTATCCAGGTATAAACCTTCATAAGAAGGACTATAGCAAGCCCCCATAGCACACCCTTTTGTCTGTTTAAACACTTTGTCCTGAAAAATGAAAATGTTATTAATCAAAGTTCATTCTGTCCATGACAATAAGAAATTACTGGGTGGCATTTCAGATTCTGGCCGAGCACTTGAAAAGTGTCTGAGTGCTGCTAGGCCCTGTTTGTGTTCTATGGTTGTCGACAATGATTCAACACCCATAGTGGCTAGACCAGTCTCTGTTCCTGTTTTCCAGCTGCTTGATCTTGCTGAGCACATCAGTGGTGTCCTGAATATGAGCAGGAAGTGAAGGTAAAAATGGTTTTATGAAATAGTCAATATACCTTGACACTGGTTCAATGAGGCTGCCATTGCCTGGAATCACAGGTCTACCTGGGGGATTAACCTCACTTTTATGTATTTTTTGAAGCATGTAAAAAGAAGCCATTCGTGGATTTCCACTGTACACTTCATAACATATCGTATTCACAACATGAGGTATGGGCTGGGTCCGGATTGACTTGGCGTTCAGTCCGAGGTGCTTTGAGTAGCCCTGTTATAGTCTATTATGATATCCTCAGATGATATTAAAAATCAAATGACACAATGTCTTTCATTGAGCTGAGACTATTATTGCACTTGTTTTCTTTCTGGTTCCCAGATTTATGGAATCAATTATTTTGGAAAATGTGACAATATTGTCTCATCAAAATGAATATATTGTTGCTTCATTTTAGAGAATTCTTGGAACAAGTTCATTTGTATGGAAAATTAGGGAAATAACCTAATTTCTCAACTTTTTAAAGGCACTTTCTGTAATGTAAACAAGAGGATCTCCGTTACCATAATACAAACCACATGATTAGAAACAGTGATTACTCTCAAATTTATTGATAGGTTTCCTAATACAAGAGCTTACATTAAACAACAACTAAATCTGAGTTTCTAATGTTTTGTGATGCTGCGAAAGGTTTGTTTACATCGGTAATATTTATAAAAATTTGAGTAAAACAGGCCTATGTTTTCAATTATGCTCAATCTAGAGAGACAAAATTCTTATTTTCAGTTTATAAACTCAAACTCTTCAATTATATACACAAATGTGACTTAATTTTACATAGTAAAATAAATCTCAGGTTGGGCCTTTAAGAGTAATTTTTTTTTTCAAAACTCATACCCAACTTATAGTGTAACTAAAACCAGTCAGTGAGCACTAACTTCAACAGACAGCAACTGCGGTTCAAATCTTGGAGCAGCATTATTCTTTCAAACCCATTTTAATAAAAGCAACCAACCGACCATACAAGGACCTGGCTGCAGCTCACAAAATGGCTATCAGAGGTGTATTTGCCAGAAATTATACCATCCAAAACCATTTCATGGCAATTGTGTGTAATCAACCTGTATAGTCATCACATTACTGAAGCGATATCAAAGACCACCAAAAAGTCAGTACAGTTAAGCATTTTCACTTCATAATAAAAGGGACTTTATAAAATGGTTCTTTGCAGCGATCAGAGAGCTCTGGGCCGTAGCCGTTTTAAAGAAGTTTTCACAAGAAGCAGCTCATATGAGCAGCAACCTAAAAGATGCTGCCAACAGCAATTAGTGATTTGAGTGAGGCAGCAGACAAGAAGTTACCAAAACACTTTCTCATACAAGCTACAACACAGAGTATTACCTCAAACCATTGAATCCATAAAGTGCCCCTGGCACATTATGGATTCAAGTTTGGATGAATATTCCCTTTTGGAAAAATACCCTGTGCACCAAGCTAAGTCACTAACCCAGAACAGGATAGGAAATAATAAGGAGGAGGAAGAGGACAGGGAGAAGGAAAAAGGAAGGATAGGAGTGAGGGTGAAGAAAAAAGCAAGCGCAAGGGTGAGGAGGAGGCATAAATTATCATCGATAATAACAGTACAGCAATTACTTACTTGCAGTGCTTGTGAGGCCCGCTGAGAGTCTCAATGACAAAGCATTCCCCATCATTGAGGCAGTAGGCCAGGTCCTTTTCATGACAAGGTTTGAAATGTTCAGACCGCAGTGGAGGGGTGGTAGGAGACGCTGTGGGATAAACACAGGAAGATCCTCATTACTCAAATAATAATTAAGATTTCCATGCTGCACACAGTGGAACTGAGCCGCAGTGGGTTACCGCCATCTGGAAATGTCACGCCAAACTACAAGAGCTGCTTTTCTTTTTCAAAAGCATGTCTTGGAGAGAGAGATTTAACAGCAAATTTAAAGATGTACTGTATGAACTCTGCTCTCCTCCATAATGATTTAAAATCAGTAAATCGAAAGCAGACTAATCTGACAAATATAAGTGTAGTGATCTTTGTCATCATATGCAGTATGTACTTGAGACTTAAGTAATCATGAATTTGAACATCGTATGAGGCTTTTGAGTAGATATTTACTTTAAAATACAAAAAACAAGCAAAATATCTTGAAGTTGGTTTGGAGGAAACAAGAAAAGGTTTAAACTCTATCTTGGGTACAGTGGCAGAGCCAGATTTGAGGGAACAACACTCTTGTTGTTTTGTTAACTCCATCAAAGTTCTTCTTTTTTTTGGGGGGGGGGGTTCCCCTCTTTTTCTCCCCAATTGTATCCAGCCAATTACCCCACTCTTCTGAGCTATCCTGATCATTGGTCCAACCCCTCCGCCAAGTCAGGGAGGGCTGCAGACTACCACATGCCTCCTCCGATACATGTGGAGTCACCAGCCGCTTCTTTTCACCTGACAGTGAGGAGTTTCGCCAGGGGGACATAGCGCATGGGAGGATCACGCTACCCCCCCCCCAGTCCCCCCTTCCCCCTGAACAGGTGCCCTGACCAACCAGAGAAGGTGCTAGTGCAGTGACCAGGACACATATGCTTCCCACCCGCAGACACGGCCAATTGTGTATGTAGGGATGCCCGACCATGCCGGAGGCAACAGAATAGACCGCCATGACACCCAGATGCCCATCAAAGCTAATTTTTAATACAATTGTCATCGTTATCACGCTAGAGGACTCTGTTGCCTAACTGAAATTATTTCAATTTATGTCTCCTACAATTGAATAAGATAGCAAAAATGGATATTCTGACAAGATGACCCTTCAATTACATGTAAGCTTACCCAGCAGATGTAGCTCATCAAGTGAAATGAGCCAGCAAGAAACAAGACAATCGTTCCATTAGGTCTTTAAATAGAGGTCATTCTTTTGTGTGTGGGCCTGATATGGGCCTGAACTGTATGAAGGCACACTCCAGCTTATTGCTATTTGTTTTCAGCTTACAGTGTAAAGGACATGGGAGTTTTAATAGAAAGGACTCAACTGGCCTAATTAACAACCATTGTATCCAAATTAAACAAGCCATTCAATTTGTTTTCCAGGTTTTCTAGCATTCAAAGTCTCATTCATTTATCCATTTAGCAACGTTAGATTATTATGGCAAATGATATATTTATTTACAAAATTAAGCCTAATAGTTTTGGTAATTATTGCTTGCTTGACATCAAAAGCACCCAGGGTAGACATGATTTTTCTTCTTTTAACTTATCATCACATTCAACTCATGTCCACCTCTGAACATGCTCTGTCCTCCACGAGGCTTGCTTTAAATGTTAATCCATCTCACCATGTCAAGCTTGCCTAGTACTTGTTATTTCATTACAATCATCTTTCTTTCTCTCTGTCCAACAAACAAATGGCCCTGTCCCTAAAAGGAAGAACAGCCGCATCCCACCGTATGCCAATTTTTCACTGACAACTAAAAATGTGTCAGTTACTCTCATCCCAAGGTTCCATTACAAGTGTCTGCCATTGCTTTATAATGCACTGTACCCCACGGAAAATACTGAGCCGCAATTGTTTGTTTAGGCCCTGTAATGTCACACGGAAAAGATGGATGGTGGACAGGTAATAATCTGCCCCAATATGATTAATACTTTGTGGTCCCAGCACTGTTGTAGGAGAGCTTGACTTCTCCCATTGATTTATCACAGCATGCATGGTTGATTGTGGACAGTGTACAGTATTTATACACTTCTAAGAGAATCTGCTAAACCCCATCTTAAATAATTATCTTACAATTAGAATTAATAATTAATGCTTCAGTGCTGTGTGAGAAATATGGAAATGCTGAAGTGTTGTCAAAGTCAAAAAGTAGTTGGGAAATATTAATTAATATCATCCAATAGATGGTGTTTACGGTTGTTAAATAACTTTGATGAATTTTCTATAATACCTGAGATAGTAAATTAAGAAAATAAGATAAACTGGAATGTACATTTATAATAGAAAATGGGAGCTACAGTAAATGGAAGCAATGGCAAGAACAAGGACAGGAAAAGAATGATAGAAGTGCGGTAACTCCAAAGAGAGCTAGGGCTAACTTCTGTCTGATTCCCTCAATGTTTGTATGAGGTTTAATGTCCCCAGCTTTAATTTGAAGTTACAAGATGAATGGAAGCCAAAAAAGAATGAAAGGATGAAAAAGTGAAGAAGGAAAAGTGGAGGCAGCAAATTCGTTCATGAGTATTGAAAGGGGAGTACAGCTTTGAAAAGTTTGGTGACATTTAATTGAAAACTGCAAGACTAATTTGAGTTTGAAAAATGAATGGATGGGAACAATAATAAACAAACTTTATGGCACCTTTCAAAACTACCGTTACAAAGTGCTTCACAAACAAGGACAAATAAAAGAAAGCAGGAAGATAGTAAAATACAAAATCCCAGTCGACAAAAAATAAACCAGTTAAAAATAGGGATAAAATAATGGACAAAAGTAACACATAAAAGTAACAGATAAAATAAATAACATAAAATAGTTAAGAAAAAGCCATTCTTAATAATAATAATAATAACATAAATCAAATGTATATAGCGCTTTTCTAACACTTTGTTTATGGATGTGGTAAGGGAGGTTTATGGGTGTGGTGAGGGAAAACATGCGGGTGGCTGGTGTGACAGAGGAAGATGCAGAAGACAGGAAGAAATGGAAACGGATGATCCGCTGTGGCGACCCCTAACGGGAGCAGCTGAAAGTAGTAGTAGTAGTTTTCTAACACTCAAAGTCACATTACAATAAACAACAATGAAACAAGACAACAGATAAACACAACACAGACATACAGGGGTGGATGGGAAGGGGGGGCTATGAGAGGGAGAAGCGGCAGCCACCACACACAACACCAGCAGTACTCTCCCACTTAAACAGATACAAAAGGGCAAAAAAAAAAAAACAACAACAACAAAAAAACAAAAGCACAGCAGACGTTGATTTTCTGTAGGTTTTCATTTCTCATTCTTAAGAGACACTTTAAAAGAAGGCAATGCATTTTCTAGTTTAAGATCCTCAGGTAAACTTTTCCAAAGGGTTCAGGTGTCAGGATGCAGGAACACTTTGTCATTTCATGTCATGTACTTGTGTACATGACATGAAATGAAATATCATTTCCCCCAGCCCACAGCAGTGCAACACAAAGACAAAAACACATATCCAAAATCTACAAGAACACATTTCTCCAAACTACAAAAAAAATAAATTAAAAAAATCACTGTCCAAGAGAACGAACGCCAGCCCGGATGACTGTCGGAACTGCCGGTCTGCATGGGCTAGCAGTTAGCTTAGCCTGCTCAACTTCTGCATCTTGTCAGACTGCCCTCGGTGTTTCCTCTTCGGGCCAAGCTTTGGACAGGGCCATGGTCCCTGGGCCCAAAAAGACACAGCAGACCAAGCTCTCCCAGCCAATCCAGCGCCAGCTCTCCCAGCCATCAAACAAAGACACAAACTTAAGACACAGATGTGGACAAAGACACTGCATGGACGGTACTGGGTGAGGCCGCTGCGAACTTAAGTTCGTACTGCCATCTTCCCACATTGGTACTCGGTGAGGCCGCTGCAAATGTGAATTCGCGCTGCCATCAGGGTTGGAGCCCTAACAGTGAAAACCTTGTCAACCTTGGTCTTCAGTCTTGACCAGGGAATAGCTAATAGGGCCTTACCAGAGGATCTCAAATTACGGGCTCGTGAGTAATGATTAGGATGTTCACCTACATAGCTCGGTGCCATAGGGCTTTAAAAGTCAAGACGAAAATTGTAAATAAATTCTGAAGTGGACAGGCAGCCAGTGAAAGGAAGCTAAAATAGGGGAGATATGCCCATGCTTTCATGCTTTGGTTAAAAGTCTGGTGGCTACGTTTTGGTCACTGTGAAGCAATGCAATTATGTTTTAGCCAAGGCATGTAAACACAGCATTACAATAATCCAGGTGAAAAGTGATAAAATTATGAATAACTATTTGAAGATTATTAAAAGTAAGAAAAGATCTAGTTCTTAAGCTATTTCTCAAGTGAAAAAAAAACACAGCAAAGCTAGCCTTTTAATATGGGACTAAACTAAAGAGTGAGATTCTGATCTAAAATAAGTCCCAGGATCTTAGCAGTGGGTGCAACATGCTAGAGTGCCAAGAGCAGGCTGAACTTGCCCATAAGTGTGCTCAGGGTCTATAATGACTTCAGTTTTGGTGGAGTTAAGATGAAGAAAATATTCTGCCATCCAATCCTTAACCGCAGTTAGCCAAGTTTTCTTCCTTGTACAGTTGCCTAATTCAGATGGTCTGCAGGACAAGCACAGCTGAGTATTATCTGCGTAACAATGAATGAAATGTCATGCTGTTTGATAATGTGGCTCAGAGGGAGTGAATAAAGAGAAAATAAAATTAGTCCTAGAATGGAGCCCTGCGGCACTGCATAAATAGACAGTGCTTGAGAGAAGGTAAAGCCATCAACACAACAACTTTTCGGTTAGAAAATGAAGAGAAACACTGGAGGGCAGTCCCGGAGATACCAACTCAAGTTCGCAACCTTTCACTTATAATGCTATGATCCATCGTGTCAAAAGCGGCGCTAAGATCAAGCTGACCCAGCACTGAGCATTCACCTGTATCAGCCTTCATCAAGATGTCACTGGTAACTCTGACAAGATGTTCTTTTTTTCTATTATAAGAGAATTTGCAGTCTGAAGTGAGAGGGAAGAATCGAAAAAAAAAAGAAGAGCGGGTTATAGTAGTGAAAGTTGAAAGTACTTTTTAAGGCAAGAGCCCGAAGCATCACAATAAGTTTGGTTACTCTAGTGTGGAAGCTGTGCCCAGGAGGGTAGTTTGAGAGTTGGTCCAACATTAAGTCTAAGGGTAAAATTGAATGGAAAAAAAAAGATGAAATAGAGGGATGGAACGATATGTTAACTAACTATGTACAAAGAATACAGCATGGATAGAGGTGTCTAAGTTAAGACATGTTTGTGGGTATAGCTCAAGAGCTTTACGAGGAGTACCAAAGATATGGAATAAGAAGAAATGGAAGCAAGAAAACGAAAAAGAAGATTTAAGTCCTGTCCCAAATGGCACCCTAAGCGGTGATGTCAACAAAGTGCGGGCCTGTGGTGCCACAGTCCTTTAGAGCTATAAAGGCAAGAATCAAGGAACCCTTCCACTTTTAGCACGAGATGAATTAATTCAAGAGACATTTCCCTCCCTTCTCCAAAAGAGTACGCCAAGATCATCTTACGGTACCATTTATGAATTTACCACTTACGTATGTATATATAAATGAGATATGATGGTGGGATTAGGTAGTCAAAAATATATGTATTTGTTGTAAAAAAAACTATTTTTGTCTGTAACTCCATAAAGATAATTGGAATCAATAAATGTTGACTTAAATCATATGTAATTGGCTTTGTTACCTTGATATTGCAATGTAGCCTAAACTATGATTTTCTAAATAAAACTCCCATGAAGAATTCAAACCATTTCACACTGAGGTAGCAACACTACTACCAGAGGGTGACTCTAACTTTCCATCCCAAAACCCCAAACAATTATTCTATCTGCTATGATAGAATGATGGTGATAACGCATCGCAAGGAGGATTGGGTAATAAACCACTGTGAAGTCGCAACAATGTGGGATTCACCAAAAGGTGCATCAAGGGCTCGGGGGGGGGGGCACTTGTGAGCATCCTTTTAAAGCACAAAATAAGATGGGACATCCTACGGCCTTGCGGAGTCGCAGTAATGTGCAAATGAAAACCGCAAGACTACCAGTGTACCATTTGGGACAGGGTCATTATCATAACAAAAGTTCTGAGGGATAACAATCATGGCTGCTTTCAGCTAGCCCACTAATAACTACAAGAGTTATTCAGACAAAACCTAAGGACTTTGATAATTCAGAATTGTTTCATCAACATTAGGTTCAATTGGTTGGAAAGACATAATCAGCAACACCATGTGCCTACACTCAACAAACTAATTTTGCAAAGCGTTTTATTTAGAATCCAGATCTACTACTACTACTACTACTTTTGGCTGCTCCCGTTAGGGGTCGCCACAGTGGATCATCCATTTCCATTTCTTTCTTTTTTCCTTTTATAATTTTTCTCTGATTTTTCCCTTTTTCTCCCAATTTAGTGGCCAATTGATCCCTATTTTAGTTCAAACACCCACCCTCGTACTGCATGCATTCGCCAACTGCATCTCTCCAGCCGACAGTCTCGAAGGAGACGCCTCACCACTTTCGTGACAAGGCGAATCCATGCCAAATCACTGCATTTTGCGACACACACAGAGATGCATTCATGTGACGGACACAAGCCGACTCCTCCCCCCTCCCGAAGACAGCGTTGCCAATTATTGCTGCTTCATCAAGTCCGGCCATAGTCGGATCTGATGAGACCGAGGCGCGAACCCCGGTCCCTAGTGGGCAACTGCATCGACACAAAGCCGATGCTTAGACCGCTACACCACTGCGGACCTGTTTCCATTTCTTCCTGTCTTCTGCATCTTCCTCTGTCACACCAGCCACCTGCATGTCTTCCCTCACCACATCCATAAACCTCCTCTTTGGTCTTCCTCTTTTCCTCTTCCTGGCAGCTCCATATTCAGCATCCTTCTCCCAATATACCCAGCATCTCTCCTCCACACATGTCCAAGCCATCTCAATCTTGCCTCTCTTGCTTTGTCTCCAAACCGTCCAACTTGAGCTGTCCCTCCTAATCCTGTCCTTCTTCGTCACTCCCAATGAAAATCTTAAGCATCTTCAACTCTGCCACCTCCAGCTCCACCTCCTGTCTTTTCATCAGTGCCACTGTCTCCAAACCATATAACATAGGATTTATTTAGAATCCAGATGTATATTATTAATCTTAGGATACTTTTTGTCAAGTTATCTGGTGCACTGGGAGATAATTTTGCTATTTACAGTATTTTTCCAAAAACCTTTGCTTTAAATTGTTTTGAGATTTAAGAAGTGTATTATGTGTATGACTGGTTCTCAAAAATAAATGTATACTAAAAAACAAATAGGCTGAATCACCAAAATACAAAAAACCTCAAATGTGTTGATTTGTCCACATAAAAGATGAAATTAAATGTAAAACATGTTTTTCAGTGTATCCATACAAGCTTCGAATGATTACTATTTGCTAAGCCATTAAGCCATTTGTCAGCCATGTTATGTAAATGAGTGAAAAGAGGAGACAAAACACTATGCTTGGGTAATCACAAAATTAATACTGTTATTAGTGCTATATTAAGTCATCATTTAATGGTATGTGGAAAATATAGCCAAATAAAATGGGGGGATAATGTCAAATGGGGAATGGTAAGTTATGGTTCAGACAGATCAAAGTTAACTAATGTGCAAGAGAGAGAGGGGGGGGGGGGGAGAGAGAGAGAGAGCGAGAGAGAGAGAGAGAGAGAGAGAGAGAGAGAGAGAGAGAGAGAGAGAGAGAGAGAGAGAGAGAACAAGAGAGACAGAAGGAAAAATATTAATAATGAGCAGTATTTTGGTCAAAATAATGGATGGGTGAAGTGAGGTGAGTTATTTCAGTACACAAACAGGTCCCTTCATCAGTGGTACAAAAAGCCTGTGTGGGAGATTATGGGATGCAGGCTGTTGATTTGGGCTCTGGAGGAAGTGTGGAAGTAAGCATTCACTCATAATTGGCTTGTAAGGGACTGCAGTTTCCATATGGGAGGGGTAGTCAGGTCAGGAATGAAGTGGTATGTAAGACTGAGAATGTGGTTTCATTGGATGGGAATGTCAAAAAGCTAGTCCAGACACCAAAGGGATTTAAATCAAAGTAACACATTGAGTTAGGGAGATCTACATCAATCCTTGGGATTAAAAAAAAGAAGTTTGAAATGAAATAAGTTCAAGACTGCAATTACACTGCACATTTATTCGAAATATATAACATGTAAAATGTGATGATTTTCAACCTTATCTCTGTCTATCTGCAACAGGGATTGCATGTGAAAAATACCTGCTGTTCCTTATCATTTCTATGTCTCTGGGGCAGCAGTGAAACAGAGCGGTTTCCTATTTGTTTTCTTTCTGCCAAGTGACTGGGACATTATTCTGTGGATGGAAAAACTACAGCCTAGTTGGGTTTCTAATACTCTAATTCACTTAGAAAAAAAAAAGTGGTCCAAATAACACATCCTCATTCTTTTGGTTAATTTGCATCGCAAACAGTGGAAATGTCATCCTACAATATTAGCAAAGAGGATTTTACAAACGACGACATGGGCAAATTTAGTCCAATGCATTCTGGTATGTGTAGGCACTGTCAAAAAGGCCACGTCAGCAGGAGAACACTGATTCCTCTGTCAATATAGCATGTAGTGAGGATTTTGTTGCTTCAGTGGACTACACTACCCATCAGTCCTCATTGCACATGCAAAAAACCATTGGCGACATTTTTGAAACAGTTTTTCAATGAAGTATTATAATCCTATTTTTCTTGAGACAAAAAAAAAACTTCTCTGAGTAGGAAAATTATTTCTATAGTATCCAACACATTTTTGTTGAAAAACATTTTTCATTTTAAGGAATTCTCTTAATCATCTGCAAGGACACTACAATGATATGGCATTTTCAGGATGACATTGATTTAAAATATTTGCTTGAAACACGAAGTGTGTTAAAAGGAATGGATGGAAACAGATGGAGAACGTTGGATAATATGTTTGAATACACAAAGTCAAGCATTTCAATTTAGTTATGCTACAACATCAATATTGGGTCTTGTTTGGGATGGAAACTCCAAAATAGCACAGTCCAAATAGTTTCTTCATCAAATGAATGTGATCTTCTCTTGTGGCTTTATTTGATTGCTTGCTTCGATTTCTAGCGCATAATGAAATGAAATTGAATATGAAGAGCACTCTTCTCGTTTCTGTACAGTTGCCAACCAGACAGTGAGAGAGGGAACAGTGAAACATAAGAGGGAGTGAGAGGAAAGAGACGGAAAGCAAGAGAGAACTCTTGATACAGAAATATCTGTTTCACTTGACATTGGTTCGTTGGCTTGAAACAACACTCACTCTGCACACAGAGGCACTCGAACAAAGACCTGAATGGCAACACATCACTGAGTCTACTCTAACGTCATGTTCCACAATATAGATGCTTTTTTTTTTTGGTTGACATAAAAGCTTTCCCCCTCCAGACACGATTTTATACTTGGCCTGGGCTGTTGTGTTTTAGACATGGTGCTAAATGGCTGAAGCGCCATTTGTCATCCCCTCCCTTTGTTTCTTGTTGACGAAGTTGTCAAGAGGTAAACTATTTAGCTTAGCACTTGTCGCCTGAAAAAGCAGGGACTTCATACATTCAAAGAACTGTCATTTCGTAACTGGGTGCCAGAGCTGACTTTCAGTCCACTGAAGCTATCAACCCCCAAATAGCAAACATCGCTCAGGAGACAAACGTCAATCATTCCAGAAGAAAACAATCCAATTTACTCTGCTGCGCTGAAGAGAGAGAAAACTCCTGCTATGATCAATAAAACATATGGTGCTTCAAACCCCCCCCCACACACACACACAAACACATACAAACACACACACATTCCTCTACTTCTTAGCTCCTATTTCTCTCATATGCAGAAGGATACATAAAAAAAAGTCCCCCCCCAAAAAAGCTTGGCTTCATACTCGTCAAGTGTTTTATCGTAAAAACTGATTCGGTTGCTGACCAAAAGAGACAGCAGGACATGTACAGTCTCATGATCCCACTCAGAAAACAGTAGCTGCGGTTATTTTCAGGCCTACTGAATTGTAACCTAATGAAAAATAAATGAAAAAGTAAAACAAAAACAAAAAAAACCGGAAACTTGCCATGCCTGAAGAAAAGTCTGCATTATGTTGCCTCTCCCCAGGGTTGTAGTTAGCTTTCCAAGTATACACTGTGCTGTGAATCAAAGTACCTCTATATGTTTGCCTTCAAATGCTTGTTTAAAGACAAATGTATTGGAAATACATGCTTTGGTTGGGAGCCTGTAGGTTAATATTGAGAGTCCATAATACAAGTTTAAGGCACCATTCATGAGAAAGCTGAAAAGGTGTTTTTGTACCACTGTTCTAATGCCACTAGGAGTCTGCCATGCTGTCTGCAGTGGGCGGCCATATATAAGTCTAATGCAAAGAAACAGAAGAGGCAAAATGCATAAACTGAAATCAATAAAAGCGGACAAAATGGTGGAAAGTAACTTGGAAGGCAGTGGGGAAAGAGTGTCCTTTAGTGCAGGAAATTGTGCAAAGCAAAAACCATGGATGTAATGGCATGGGTTTCCTTTGCTTCAAGCCTTACTTGTTCTGTGAGGAACCTACATAATATAAGAGCATTTAGAAAAGCAACCCTCTTTTTTTCATCCTGTTTCTTTGTATGCCTCTCCCCCTCACTACTTCCAATTATCTCCCCTTGCTTTCTGTCTTCCCTCTCTTTCTGTCCAACCTGTTTGTGTCTTTACCACTACTCAAAAGTGTTCTCGGCGGGTTAGGACATGACATTGCTGGGAGGAGGCAAGCTGGTAATATTATACTTTACAGGTCCCAGCCCTCCAGACTGGCAATCAGACAGGCGACATGACAAACAGCCAAGCTGACTGAGAGTGGAGGTCTCCTACCAGCTGGTCATAACCTGTCTGCTTTTCAAATGGCCCTAGGAGCAGGGAAAAGGAATAATTGGACAGCCAGTAAAAAGTAAAACAAAAAATGGGGGCGCAGCAGTTTCTTGTTGTCACAGAGGGCTTATTAGCTTTGTCAGTTTGCAGTTGTTTCAGATGTGAGTGGAAGAGGTACAAGTGGTCATAGTGGTTGTGCAGATGAGACAGTAAGGGTAATAACTAATAGTAGTGGAAAGAACAAAAGAGAACATCACTTATTCAGACTCAAAAGGATATGTTACTGATTTTTAAACTAACTTGTGTTAACATAGAAGTGGTATCTATTGTATGCAAAAATTAACAATGCTGTCTGCATCATCGTAGACCACTCTAGCAAACTGGCTAACTGCCACCATCCATTGACGTTAGTGAACGGCGTGAGAACTATGAGGCTGATTTGCTGAGCTGTTTGTTTTCTAATCTCCACTATTGAGAAGCTCTCACGCAATTCATACTGGTACCAAAGCGGTAACAGTTTTAAACGATTAGACAGACCACCAGCACTAACTGGACACGCAGCGTATTCTTCTTCTTTTAGCTTGTTCCCCCTTTTTCAGGGGTCGCCACAGTGAATTGTACAATTTTCATCAGTACCATGTGAGGGCACATCACCAATGGCGGCCGTTATTAACCCAGGCCTCAGCTAATCCCGTATGGAGCCTCGTAGCAGAGTACAAGCAGCAGAATTTCCTTGTGGAATGTAAAATGGCCCGAGTGGTAGACAGTTAGCAAAATGTGATGACATGTCATTAATTGAACAATCCACAATCACAAACAAAATCCATATACAAATTATCCATGGCCTTTTTTCTAACGGGTACCTGGGCGATGGTTCTGAGTCAACTTTGAGCATTTTTGTGTATTTAATGACCAAGTCTGAATGGGTAACACTAGTTGTGGTCATGGTAGTTGAAACAATTGTAGTGTGGGCATTAAACAATTACTTCTTGTAGTTCTACAATTTAAAAAAAACAAGTTATTCAAATTGAGAGCATGAACCATATTTAAAGAAAATTAGATCACCGATGGTTAAGACGATGGCCCTAAGTCAGAGTATACAGTGTAAACCGTAGGGATTGTTTGGGGTGGGCAATTGAGGCCAACCCCGAGTGATTTTGTCCAGCCCAGATTTCTTAAAAAAATGCACTTTCCTTTCCTGTTGCGCTCTCCTTGAAAATCCCATTACATTGCAGCAGCCTGCCAAAAAGTCGTGTTCTACCGTCAGGCCTCCACTGACACGTTTACACTGGGCGCCAATCTGTTTAAAGATGAGCCAAGTGTGTGGTGCAGTGTGTTAACGATACAGGCAGTGATCAGTCAGGAAGGATCGATAACGGATATACAACATTTTTTTTCATAAACAAGTTAAAAAGACGGCTGTGTCGGAGGAGGTTGAGGAGCTCGCTGCAGCAGGTACGATACTCTCTTATGCCACACGGGGGGGGGGGGCCTTTCACCGCCACTTTCGCAAAGTCGCATTAGAACATTATGGAAGGAATAGGTTGGATTAAGAGACTACTTTTGTCAGCGAGTGAGAGTGCTCCTCTAGCTAGGGCTGTCCCGAATACCTTTTTTTTGGGGGGGGGGGGGCTCCAAAGCTTCGGTAGTCAACAGCGAATACTCGGCGAATAGCCGTAACAAATTATTGGGCGTTTTAGGCCAATAATTGCCTTAGCCCCAGATGTTCCCACATTACTCCTTATGTTTTATTTTAACTATTCGAATCAGTTGCAACTATTTTCCAAGCAAAGTACGTGCACGTTTTTATCATGTGTAACGTCACTGTTTAAAACGGCGGATAAAAGCAGCTTGACAATGGCGACTGGAAAACAGACATGAGCTAAGCTAGGTTTGCTAGCTAGTTTAAAGTCTCGGTTTTTTACGCCGTATAAGAATAGCCTGCTACTTACAGCATTCAGGTGATTTATCATGCTTGTTGTGCCACGGTGGTAGTCCAGTTTCAGATGGCATATTTGGCACACCGCCTTGTCATCGCTCAATTTAAAGTGTCGGCACACTGCTGAGGTCTTCGGCATTTTGTTTTCCCATTAACAAGGCGAACTGAAGCATGACGTCACTGCTGTACTGAGGGATGTCAGGCGCCCCAGCTCAGTTTAAATTGCCCCATTGTAACAGCGCAATTAAAAAGTATATAGTACAAGAATGGGCTGACAAATTTTGTTTTGCAGTTTGCCTTTATTGAGATCCACCTAATTAGCTATGCTCAGAAGTTGCTTCACCTATCAGTGCACCTGTCATACTTTTCAGTGGCAATATTCTGTGCAAGTATGTGAGGTTAACAGTATTGGTGGCAAAAAAAAATAAAATATATATATATATATTACTGGGGGAGGGGGGGGTTTGGTACCAGCCTGATGCATTCTTTAGATCATAATATAATGGCTTCTTGAGGGAAGTTTAAAGGGAGTCGATTTTCTAAACAAGGCAGTATTTTGTTGTAGGAAGGGTGTTATTAAGACACAGCAACGAGAGAGAAGAGGAAGGACACGAGCTGACCTGCCTCATATGAAAGAGACTGAAGTAATTTAGATGAGATAATGTGTTTTAATTGTGGCCTTACAATTACTGTTGGGATAAACTGTTAGAAGAGAAGGGGAGAGAGACTATGCCAAAGAATACAGGAGGAGATGAGGTGCAAAATAGAGTACGACAACATGTACTTTATTAATCCCCGTGGGGAAAATTCATCCTCTGCATTTCACCCATCCCAACACACACACTGAAAACAATGGGCAGCCATACAGCTAGAAGCAGTGGGCAGCTGTCCTGCAGCACCCAGAGACCAACTCCGGGTCTTCTTTCCATTGCCTCGGTCAGGGGCATAGACAGGAGTATTAACCTTACGTGCATGTCTTTTTTTTTCCATAAATTTATTTCAGATTTCTCCCTTTTTCTTCCAATTTAGTGGCCAATCGATACCTATTTTTTAGTTCAAACACCCACCCTCGTACTGCATGTGTTCGCTAACTTCATCTCTCCGGTCAGCAGTCTCGAAGGAGACGCCTCGCCACTTTCGTGACAAGGCGAATCCAGGCCGAACCACTGCTTTGTCCGACACACAGAGACGCATTCATGTGACGAACACAAGCCGACTCCGCCCCCCTCCCGAAGACAGCGTTGTCAATTATTGCTGCTTCATCGAGTCCGGCCATGGTCAGATCTGACGAGACTGGGGCGCGAACCCCGGTCCCCAGTGGGCAACTGCAACGACACAAAGCCGATGCTGAGACCGCTACACCACCGCGGACCCTACGTGCATGTCTTTTGATGGTGGAAGGAAACCGGAGCACCCAGAGGAAACCTACACAGACACGGGGAGAACATGACAAATTCCTTACAGAAAGGACCTGGGATGACCTGGAGTTCGAACCCAGGACCTTCTTGCTGTGAGGCAACAGTGCTAACCACTGGGCCGCCGTGTTGTCCTATATAGCAAACTATGCCTTTATAGTATACTATGCAGGGGAGTACCACCATGTAAGAGAGCTGGATAAGAGATGGAGAAATGAAATTAATTAGGGAAGTGTCAAGACTTGTGTGCATACACGTTATTGAGTTTTCTTGCTGTGTATCCTTCTGAAGCTATTCGGGCCAAAAATGTGGGCTATGCTGTCTTGCTCTGCTTTGGGTAAATGTGTTAAATAGCCAGCACGATATGCCTGAACCATTCAAGGATGTCAAGGTTCTTCATTTTTTTCCCAAATTGCTTGAAAATGGTGCTTTTGGCTGCTGATATAAAAAAATAAAAATAAAAAAAAACCAAAACATCTAGACCCCCCCCCCCATAGAAAAGGTCTGGGCTAAGCCTCTGATGTCTTCAGATCCTAGCAACACCCCTAGAGTTAGCCATCTGATGGTGCACACTGGATCCATTTACAAACAAGCCATCTGAAAGGTGTTATTAACTTAAACATGCTCATGCATAAAGAATCAGATGGTTCTATTCCTGGAACAGATGTTGTTTTAACCAGGGAGCTGTTCATATGCTCCCCCTCCTGAGATTAAAGAAACGACCCCTGCTACTGCTGACATAGTTTCTACTGCGGTTTAGCACTCAACCACAAAAAAGGGAACACTAGGTCCTGTTTCAGTGTGTGTGTGTGTGTGTGTGTGTGTGTACATTTGCATTAAGGTAGGAAGCCAACAATCAAGCAACGTGACTGCCTATATCTATCTATCTATCTATCTATCTATCTATCTATCTATCTATCTATCTATCTATCTATCTATCTATCTATCTATCTATCTATCGCAATCTCTCTCTATACTTATATATTCACGATACACACTACTTACATAATAAGCATA
Organism: Lampris incognitus; assembly: GCF_029633865.1. Taxonomy (NCBI): domain Eukaryota; kingdom Metazoa; phylum Chordata; class Actinopteri; order Lampriformes; family Lampridae; genus Lampris; species Lampris incognitus. The sequence continues at coordinate 22,467,945 of NC_079223.1, read as the reverse complement.
ATATAATAACTGGAAAATTAAATTACACTTGAAGAATATATTAAGAGCTACAGAGAGACTGCTGTTTTTCTCATCACAATTTAGTTGGTGGTCAAGTATAGATCTAGCCAGTGAGATGTGTGGAGGGACGAGGCTTTTGACAGAGAGGAGTCATTTCCGCCATGTTCTCAACAACGACCTCAAATTTATTGGTTGGGTTTGAATGCTGTGTAGAACCTCCTTTTATCACTTGTTGTTTTCTGAACTGTGCCCATTCCCTCAACTCACAGCACTTTCCAACCCTTGCCTGTGCTGTCTACCGTCTGCCCTCTATCATTTGCTCCCGTTACTCACACCGTGCCTTCTTCTCTCCCTTTTGGCTCAGTTACACCTGTGTGGCCACTCTCCATCCTTCATTTCTCTTTAAAATCAGTTTACTTCCTTGCCCATGTGATGCTTCATGACATGAATATACTCTCTTAGGTTCTTATATACTCTTTTTTTTGTTTTTTTTTCCTTCGTATGTACAAACTGACATGGTGGACAACAAAACCTGACTTCTTTTTTTCTACTCATTCCCTCTTCTACCATCTAAACTCTCCAGCTAAATTAACTTATTTGTGTAACCGATGGGTGGTTAATTTGCACCCCATGACTTGTTGGCAAATAAATAAATAAATAAATAAATAAAAACCTGGATGAAGTAGACATACTGTAACTGCCACTTACACATCATTGAGCAAGGCACTGACCCCTCAAGCACCCTGGGAATGCTGCTGATTTCTTAGCAATGGAGGACAAGTGTGGGTGTGGGTGAATGACTGAGCATTGCTTTGCCAGCAAGGAGCTTTTGTGAGCAGCATACAATCTCTGGATAAACACAGGTCATAAAGGACATAACCTTCTATTTTTGTATCTCTCCGCAATAATTCCAACCTCTCATTCACTCCATTTTGTTTTGTTGGGCTTTTTTTCTCAGCATGTGTTCTGGCTAAATTTCATGTCTTTCTTGGTCTGTCTGCCTCTCTCTGCAGACTTCCAACAGCAGAATTTCCTATGAAGCCATGCAACCTGTAATTCCACTCACCACACAAGCCAATGCAGACATAGAAAAGCAGACTTATGCATGCACACACACACACACACACACACATCACACACACACACATATGGATGAATATGTTTGCAGTAACTGCCAGCTGCATGTGCATGCACATATGCATTTCTGTGTCTGTATGTGTGTGTCTATCTGTCTGCCTGTGCAAAAGATTGCAGAGACAAACTCGAGCACACAGTATCACAGCTGGGAGAATGTTTTGCCAAAAGCTACCAAGAACAGAACATATGTTGAGGCTCACTTTGTCCCAGTTCTACGCAGGATAAAAATGTTTGCAGGTAGAACAGGCGCACGCATGCGCGCGCACACACTTGCTTTAGGTTGTCCGTCGTGTCCGATGATGACAATCCTGCCTCTGTCACTTGTGAGTCTTCTTATGGCTGTAAAGCCCAATCCGCGATCCACAATGTCTGCCACAGACAGAACAGGTGAAATCACTGACTTGGGGTGTAGGTGTGGTACTGGCTACATGTCTCTTCAGACGTCTTCTGGTCCGTCGATCACCGCGGTCCTTCTCAAGGTTTTGCACCCCTTGTTGACAGAGCTGCCGCCAGATGGAGCGTTGGGCGGCAGTGTCTTCCAGCTGGCTCGGGTTCAGGCTGCACTTTTTTATGATGGTCTTCAGCTGGTCTTTGTACCGTTTTTCTGGCCCCCTGCCAAGCGGCGGCCAAGATGTAGCTGGCCATACAGCACTTTAAGCGGTAAGCACTCCTTTGGCATCCTAATGACATGACCAAGCCATCAAAGTTGGTGCTGGGTGACGGTAGCCTCCATGCTGATGCAGTTGGTCTTGCGGAGTATTTCAGTATGGGGCACTCGGTCACGCCAGGTTGTCCTCAGGATGCATTGTAGGCATCTGATGTGGAAGGCCTCAAGCATCCTGTGGTGGTGGCTGTACAGGGTCCACGCCTCACAGCTGTAGAGGAGAGTCGTGATGACAACTGCCAAGTAGACAGATATTTTGGTGTGGAAGTTGAGGTCTTTGTTTTGAAAGACCCTTCTCCTAAGTCTGCCAAAAGAGGATGATGCTTGTTTAATCCGGTTTTGTATCTCCCTGTCGATGCTGCAGTCGTCAGAGCGGAAGCTGCCCAGGTATTTGAAGGATTCCACTGTTGCAAGTGGTTTGTTGGAGATGGTGAAGGTTGGTGAATGAGATGGAGGAGTAGATGCCCACTGGCATAATACGTCAAGTCTTCGCCACATTTATAGAGAGCCCCAGCCTACCATACGCCCTTGCAGCAGCTCCAAGGGTAGCTTGCAGTGCCTCCGATGTGTGAGCCACAACTGCACAGTCATCAGCGTACTGTAACTCGATGATGTGCTCAGATGTCATTTTTGTGACCGCTTGGAGCCTACGGATGTTAAATAGGTTTCCATCTAGTCTGAAGTCCACAGTAACCCCACTGTCCTTCCTGATTTCCTTGTGGAGCAGCAATGTCACAAACAGGAGGAATATGTTGAAGAGAACTGGAGCAAGGATGCACCCCTGACGTACCCCGGTGCATACCCTGAAGGGCTCGGATTCCTGGCCTCCAATGGTCACACGTGCCATCATCCCCACATGAAATCTTTGAAGGATGTTGACAAACTTACGTGGACAGCCAAACTTCAGGAGGATGTTCCATAGGATGTCCCTGTTGACTGTGTCGAAAGCCTTTGACAGGTCGATGAAGGCTATGAAGAGGTCCTGGTGTTGCTCTCTACACTTCTCCTGGAGTTGCCGTGCTGTGAACACCATGTCCACAGTACTCCTATTCCTCCTGAACCCACACTGCAGGTAGAACAGGCGCGTGCACACACACACACACACACACACACACACACACACACACACACACACACACACACACACACACACACACACACACACACACACACACACACACACACACGTGGATGTTCATCCTTTTTCTCTTTCCTCTAACTTATTTCTTATTCTCATTATGTCTCCTAGGCTGTGCTGCAGGAGCCACAGGGATTTCAGTCCTGTGGTTATAGCTGAGACTTTGGAGGGTGTGTGTGTGTGTGTGTGTGTGTGTGTGTGTGGTGGGTGGGTGGGTGGGGGGTATCATTATTGCACAGCATGATCCAATAAAGATAACGCACATCTCCTCTCTCCTCATCCCGACCCTTACAGCTGTCCCATATGAATTACCTTCATAGATACCAAGGCTTTTTCGAGATAAGAACAACAGCCTGTGGAATGTTATCTTTTTCAAGTCTTCGGAAATTACTATTATGCATCTCTTTCTAACTATACTTCAAACCAAGTCTTATGAGGCTACAGTCTGATCTACTATGGATATTTCTTATTGAACAGTATTCTTTCTGTGGCAGCTACAACACAAAGTGGATCAGCGTGGAAATGTTTCTGAGAGCTGGTTTATGAAATGAACCTCCTCAGTGCCAGGTGTAGGTAAATGGTCTCTCCCATGAACGTTCAATCTCATCTCATCTCATCATAAGCCGTTTCTCCGGGACGGGTCACGGTGGCAGCAAGCTAAGTAGGGCACTCCAGACGTCCCTCCCCTCAGCAACGTCCTCCAGCTCCTCCTGGGGGATCCGAAGGCGTTCCCAGGCCAGACTGGACATGTAGTCTCCCCAGCGAGTTCTGGGTCTACCCCGGGGTCTCCTGCCAGTTGGACGTGCCCAGAAAACCTCCAAAGGAAGGTGCCCAGGAGGCATCCTAATCAGATGCCCGAACCACCTCAACTGGCTCCTTTCAACACAAAGAAGCAGCGGCTCTACTCCGAGCTCGCCCCGGATGTCTGAGCTCCTCATCGTATCCCCAAGGCTGAACATTCAATAAAATATGAAAAGCATCCGGACAGAGGTACGGCTCAGGAAGCTGTTCCATCAAGAAAGGAGTAAGCCACAAATAAGGGATGCACTTCTACAGTAGAAGAGGTGTCCCTTAAGCGTCTCCTATCCTCATGGTGGCACGGTGGCGCAGTGGTTAGTGCTGTTGCCTCACAGCAAGAAGGTCCTAGGTTCAAACCCCGGTGTTGTCCAACCTTGGGGGGTCATCCCAGGTGGAGTTTGCATGTGTGGAGTTTGCATGTTCTCCCCATGCCTGCGGTGGGTTTTCTCCAGGTGCTCCGGTTTCCCCCACCATCAAAAAAAGACATGCATGTTAGGCTTTATACTCCTGTCTGTGCCCCTGACCAAGGCAATGGGAAAAGAACAGGAGTTGGTCCCCGGGTGCTACACCGTGGCTGCCCATTGCTCCTAGCTACACAGCTAGGATGGGTTAAATGCAGAGCCTAATTTCCGAGTGGGGATCAACAAAGTATCTCTCATTGTATGCAGATCAATTGACAGACGAGCAGCATGGGCAAGATGGTCAGTTGAATGAGAGATGAAGGGGTGAGAAAATAAGAGGAAATTGGGTAGTGGGATTGTTAGAGTTAAGGATACAAGATAGAGGAGGAGAGATGGGATTTAATGGAATACTACCCTAGCTGACCCACAGCACAGAGGCTTGAGATTTTGTTGTGTCATGTGTGTGTGTGTGTGTGTGTGTGTGTGTGTGTGTGTGTGTGTGTGTGTGTGTGTGTGTGTGTGTGTGTGTGTGTTGTGCTGAACCACAGTTGCCACTGCATTGCAGATACTTGGCCTGGCGTGGCATGGCACAGATGGATGTGTGTGAACAGGCCTGCATGCTCAAACTGAGCCTGCATCTGAGCCAAGCAAAACAAAATGGCACCGTGTTGAGATAGTTATGTAGTAAACAAGAGGCTGATCATGGAAATACAAAACCTCTCCCTTTATCTCGCTCTCTCTCTTCCCCCTCTTGCTCACTCTCTCCACACAGATTAACAACACTACAGTGGCTAGGCACCAAGCTTGTTTTAAGAACACCTGCTCAGTACTGATAGGCCGGCTACCACTGCAAATCTGCCTGTGTGTTGGTCAGCTCAAACTGGCAGACCAAACACCTCCACCTTCTCTCCATTCAGTTCTTACAGGGAGGACATCCCAGGTTTAACGAAACAATTAGTGGTATGTATGCCTTTACCTATATCTTGGCCATCTGATTGTAGAGTGGAAAAACATCATTACTACCAGTGAGATAGCCCCAACATGCAGGCAAAAACTTAATATCACTGGTTGATGTCATAAATGCCAGATAATCTAACATATTCTGACTTTTGTGATGTATTTCTAGTATATAACACATTACTGAGTTAGGCCTTTTTAGGTGACCGTTGCATTAACAGATGGATAGCCGTTTTCTTCATCTTTACAGTATCTTAAGTAACATTGTTACATTTCTTAGTTCCTCAACATTATCAGCAATTACTAGTAGAAAAACATGGTCAGTAGGGTAAAACCAAGCAGTCTAAATTCTAATTCCCTAACATTTTACAAAAATGGGTTGAATAGACCCACAATGATGTAATTCATTTTGATGGCTCTTGTTGATGCTTTGGTTGATGCTAAAAAAGTATACATAATAACAAAAATAAGAAGTGATGTAGTGGAAGACAAGTGTTGAACATTCCAAAAGCACTTTACTGACTCTTCAGTTGCAAATAAAAACAAGGTTTTAACAAACTATTCAAACTTCATCTTTACTTCTCTAACCACATTGTCAGAAATTACTCGGCACAAATCAAAACAGGAAGGAAGTATTCTGGCAGAGATGCACTTCAAAATAAAAGTCTATCATGAAATAATACAGCAAGGATTTCTCGTGTAAATATGCTTGTTAAACATAAGCATATTTTAATTAACTCATCTACTTATTAATATTAACTTATTCACCATTTTAATTCACAGCATCATCCCATCTGATGAAACCACTCGTCTCTATTCAACTATCTCCGAAGGATATATCAGTTGGGGTCTTCTCAAAACACTTCCTGTAGAAGTACGAACAGTACATGCATGAATAAGTCCATCAGGCCCAGGAAACAGCTCTCCAACCTTCCCCAATTTCCTGGTTTGGCATAGTTTATTGTTCTCTCCAATAAGAACAAAATCTTCCACCTTTAACATAGTGGGTGTAGGGGTCTCACATTTGTGAGTGGATTCTAAGTCCATTAGATAGTCCTTACGCCAGCAGTTCCACAGGCTGTTCAAAAGTCTCTGTCTGTACTTCCACCTGCGGACCATCTTCTCCCTGTTAAGGTTGGTCAATAGAGTCTCCCATATCACAGTCCTTGTTGGGCAAGAAGTCAGTCTGTTCCTTACCAAAAAGTCAGTGGGTGCGATTGGCTGAGGTTCGTCAGCATCAGAGTGCATGTATGAGAGGAGCCTGGAATTTAGCATTGCCTCTGCCTCAGTAAGCATGGTAGTCAACTCCTCAAAGTTTAGTGAGGCTGTACCTAAGACCTTTTTTAAGCACGCCTTAACTGATCCAACAAGCCTTTCCCAGAAACCACCCCACCATGCTGCGCACTCCGCAATAAATGTCCACTTTATTCCTCTTTCACTGAAAAACTGTGAGCTTAGATTCCTTAATAGATTTCCACAGTTCTCTTAAATCCTGGTCTGCTCTTTTAAATGTCTTCGCATTGTCTGAGGAGATAACTTTACAAAGCCCTCTTCTCGCAATGAATCTCTTTTAACGCCAAAAGAAAGTTCTCAGTTGTCTGATCTGATACTAACTCTAAATGAACTGCTCTAGTAATGGCACACATGAAAAGCACAATATATGCCTTTTTTGACTCACCATCTGCTTTTACATACAATGGCCCTACAAAGTCTACTTCAGTAACTTAGAATGGTGGAGCTTCAGTGATTCTGTCTCTCGGTAAGAGTGCAGTAACTTGCTGAGCTGGCTTCACCATCAATCTTTTACAGTCTAGACAATGCGCTAAAATCTGTTTAACCAGCTGCCTGCCCCAGAGAATCCAACATGTCTCTCTTATCTGAACTAGTGTATCCCTTACACCAGAATGTATGGCCTTGTCATGGTGATACTGAACTAATAATTCTGAGTAACTGCCCTTTGTGGGCAGCACCCAAGGGTGTCACTCTCTGAAACTCAAACTGGCTTGCTGAAGTCTCCCTCCTACCCAAATGAGGCTATTTTCATCTAAGAATGGTTTAAGGTCTTTGATTTTTAAATTTATTTCTGATTTTTCCCTTTTTTCTCCCAATTTAGTGGCCAATCGATCCCTGTTTTAATTCAAACACCCACCCTCGTACTGCATGCGTTCGCCTACTGCAACTCTCCGGCCGGCAGTCTCGAAGGAGACCGCCTCCCCACTATCATGACAAGGCGACTCCAGATCGAACCACTGTTTTTTCTGAAACACACAGAGACGCATTCACGTGACGAACACAAGCCGACTCCGCCCCCCTCCCGAAGACAGCGTTGCCAATGATTGCTGCTTCATCGAGTCCGGCCATAGTCGGATCTGACGAGACCGGGGCGCGAACCCCAGTCCCCAGTGGGCAACTGTATCAACACAAAGCTGATGCTTAGACCGCTACACCACCGCGGACCCAAGGTCTTTGATTTTTGAATCTCGTTTGACATCACATCTCGATTTTACAAATTCATTTCTTTGCTAAAGCTATGTTCCTGAGTTACTTTTACTCAGTACATTTCAGCTGTAACAAGCTCCTCAGCAGTAAGCGCTTCCAGAGTTTTTGGACCCAAGCGTACATTCGCTACAAACCTTTTAACCCATACAGTTACTCTAAACGCTGTTTTTAGTCTACTGTACCTGTATAGATCTAACAGTGGTTCAACTGGCTCAGTGCTAGTCAGCTGTACTGTTACTTGGAACTTCGTCCTAAGCTCAGTATCTATGTCGCCTGCAATACAGTCCATGTCAGTATTTTCTAGACAGTCTGCAGTCAATAGAAACGTAGGTCCTTTCCACCACAGCTGATTCTGGATGAGACTGTCGACATTTTGGCCTCTCGTAGTTAAAGCCACTGGATTCTTTTTTCCATCACAGTGTGACCAGGTCTCTGGAATTGTCAATTATTGGATTTCCGTCACTCAGTTTGCCACAAATGGCTTCCATTTTTGTGGAGTGTTATGTATCCAATGTAAGGAAATCACTGAGTCTGTCCACATTCTTAACTGATTCTTTTCCAGGTTCAGGGACTTAAGCAGATTATTGCCTAACCTTGCTCTGATCATGGTGCCCATCAATTCCAAGTGTGGTAAAGACAACTTCTTTAGGGGAGAAAACTGTGACTTTGATGTTACAAAGCTTGTCACTATTTCTCCATCTTCCTTATCACCCGAATCACAGAAAACATGTAGTTTGTGTGACTGTGCATTTGGTTGAAACTCAATTTTGTACCAACTTGACTACCAGGAATGACTACCAGGTTAAGCTGTGGTAGCTCTGAACAGCAGCTATTCCACAATTTTGTCAAGTCAGGGGGTAACTGCTCATCCCACCCAATTCCCCTCTGCCACATTTCCCAAAATAAGCATTTCACTCGAATGGTGAATGGAGTGACAAAACCAGTGGGATCGAAAATACGAGCTAATGTCTGCAGCACGCTTCTCTTCGTTTTATTTTCCTTTTAAAATGTCCAACAGTCACTTTAACACAAACACAAAGTTGTCCTTTTCTGGTCTCCACACTAGTCCCAATACTTTTAATACATTCCCACTTGAGTCTAGTTCTGTTATACATTGCATTGCATTCTCCCCCCACTTTGGCGAGTTTGTCACCCATGTGCATGGATTCATGCCAGCAGCTGACATAATGTCCCTTGCACCAATGGTGACTGAGCAGGCTTCTTCCACATCATGAGCTTGCAATGAAATCATCCACATATATAATGATTCCCGCAACACCTTTACAGTTTTAGGTTGCTCTGTCTTGTACTGTTGGAGGTGCTTCCTAATAGTTGCTGCGAGAAGGAACGGGCTTGGTGAGACTCCAAATATGAGTCTGTCCATTCTCATTATGCGCAGCTCATCGTCGGTTTTTAATTGAAGGCCCATACTGCCACAGGAACCTAACAGCATCTCTGTCCCATCAGATAGCAGGATCTGCAGAAAAGCCTTAGTGATATCAGCTGTGTAGACTGTTTTGTGTAGTCTGAATGTAATTAGCACATCTAACAGGTCCAGGATCAGGTTTGGGAAAAAGTTTAAAAAAAAAAGAAAAAGTTTGGGTCATTGGCAGGCTATCCCAATTGCTGCTGGGATAGGCTCGAGCATCCCATCACCCCAATTGGGATAAGCAGCTTGGATAATGAATGGAATGGATGGATGGAAGACACAGGTTTAATGAATGGTCGGTTATTTGGTGGAGGATTTTCCTTGTGTGAGCTCCCTTGATCGGGTAAGTTGAAGCACTCTCTCTCTCTCTCTCTCTCTCTCTGCTTTGCACCTCATTTTGCATGAATAGAACGAGCTTCGGCACTTTCCATTTACCATTTGGGTCTGATTTGCATGTGTAGGCTAATGCAATGTCATCTGGTATTAACTGCATTATTACTGGACACTAAACTACCATATGTGTCACAGGAATCGTATCTGAATTTCACATTCATCATACAAATGTCTTAGGGCTGCAATATCTGAAGACCTTTTCACAGGAGTCAGGTTCAGTAATTTTGACATGTGCGCACTGACTACAATGTCCTTTCTTTCAAATCTATTTCTAAGCAAATCAATTGCTGCATCATAATTACTGTCAGTAAACGTGAGCCCCGCTGCTGCCTTTGCTGCTGCTCCAGTTAGATAGGATTTCAACTAAGTAAATGTTTCCTTCTTGCACAGCGCATCATTATTATGAATAGCAGTGTCATACTGGCTCCAGAATTCCTGCCCCTGGCTTAGTTCTCCATGAAATTTCTCAGTTACTAATTTTGGCAGCTTGAAAAACTGCTCATAAATCGGAAAGAGTTTGCACTTACGTTACTCACACGCGTACTCGTGTTGTCCATACATACTCCTTTGAATCAATCTGGTAGCACGTTTTCCACAGAATAATGCAATCCTGGCAATCCAGGTGCTTTCAATTTCCACTGCATATTACTCATTCAGAGTTCCCTCCTCAATACCTTGGTCCAAGCCAATTATTTTCCTCCTTCGTGGACAAGATTGACAACATTTCACACAGCTTATCACAGTCTGGGTCTTCCTTGCTTATTTTCTCTTCAACCCAAGTCAATAGCTTTGCCATAGATGTGCGAATTGCAGCACGTTTATGCTTCAACCTGTCATATCCTTCGGCCATTTCTACAGGTTAGCTTCCAACTTATTTCATTTCAATCAATCAAGCAGCATTTTATATAGCGCTTTTCTAGCTGCAACAGCCACTCAAAGCGCTTTACATTTCTGGTCAAACCTGAATTCAAAGTAATTCCTTCTCCCGGGTTTCAGCACCAAAGAAATGTAGTGGAAGACATGAATGACTACATGTACAAGTGTTTGAACGTTCCAAAAGCACTTTACTGACTCTTCACTCACAAATAAAAACAAGGTTTTAAAACAAACAATTCAAACTTCGTCTTTTCTTCTCTAACCGCATCGTCAGAAATCACGCACCAAAAGGCGCAAATCAAAACAGGAAAGTATTCTGGCAGAGATGCAACTTCAAAATAAAAGTCTGTATCATGACATAATAATAAAGCAGTGATTTCTCATGTAAACATGCTAGTTAAACATAAGCATATTTTAATAAACTTATTTACTCATTAATATTACGTTATTCACCATTTTAATTCACAAGTGACGTCTCAACGTCTCATACAGTCCGAAGAAGCAATCGCTGAAGACTTCACTGACAATGCAGACTTGTGTATATATATATATATATATATATATATATATATATATATATATATATATATATACACACACACACACACACACACACACACACACATCCCCGCGACCCTGAGAGCAGGATAAGCTGTTCAGATAATGGATGGATGTATGTATATATATATAATACAGATGCAGGAAAAAAAAGTTTTGATACATTGCAGTACAGCCCGCTGCTAATGTGATTCAATACATTAGCAGCTGCTGAGTGTGCGACGCACGAAACAGGCCTGTACTACTATGTATATATTAAAACTTTTTTTCCTGCATCTGTATTGATATTCCGCTCCTCATTAGTTGAGCACTTATAACAACACCATTGACGGTTTCAGGAAAAAAAAGACGCTATATATCTACTCATATATTTTCGTAATGTGTGTGTGTGTGTGGTGTTAGTGTGTGTGTGTGTGTTAGTTAGTGTAGATAGTGGGACCGAAAACTAAAGCACTTATGATCCTAATTCTTTTTGGAGGTGGTAGGTATTGTCTCAGAGAGTAAGAGAAAAATCCCAGAAAATTAAAATTATGCATAATTATGCCTAAATATGCAAAATATGCATTTTTCTAAAAATGGCTAAAAACCACGTTTCTCGGCATTTCAGATGATTCTGAGCATCTTTGATTTTTTCACCTATATAAAAAAAAATTTCTGGGACAGAAATGTTTTGGCATTATGCAAAATATATGCATTTTTGCAAAATGCACTTATGATCCTAATTTTTTTGGGAGGTGGTAGGTATTGTTCCAGAGAGGACCAGAAAAACAGCAGAAAATTAAAATATAATTATAATAATTATGCAAAATATGCATTTTCTAAAAATGGCTAAAAACCACTTTTCTCGGCATTTCAGATGATTCTGAGCATTTGGGGGGAGGGAGTTGGAGTGGGGGGGGTTTAGGGGCAGGGGGAAGGCGGTTAGCTGGCAGGATGAAGAGGAGGGAGATTTAGACGGGTGGATAACCAAATCGCTACATTGTAGCGGGGTTCTTCTAGTATATATATATATATATATATATATATATATATATATATATATATGTGTGTGTGTGTGTGTGTCTCAGAAGTGGGAAGGTGAGACCGTGAGGCCATCGGAAGCGCGTGTACCCAGAGCTGACATGCTGAAGCGCGGGGATGCGCTTCCCAAAGCAGCGGGGTAGTGTAGTAACGTGCCGGATAAATAGACTCGCTAGCCCTTGACTAACGGCTCGGACCCTTTAGTCGACTGGTTAACGTTGTTGCCCGTGGTGGGGGGGATGATGATGTCATTCCTTCATTCCTTTACTGTGTGTGGGGGGGGGGAAGCATCTTCGCTGCCTGAATAGTTATCAATGAAGCAGATTCGATCAGTTTCTTACCCTTTTTGAATCTATAATCCTCTAACACCAAGGCAACCGGAAGACTCTCAGGTGCACGCGCACGCGCACACACACATCCAATTTGTGATCAGTTTGTTAGCTTTATCCTACGCTTACATGAAATGCAGAGTGCGTTTCTTAATTAAGTTGAGAAGAAGCTATTACTTTTGGGACAGACTCCATTGTCCTCACTCTGTGGCACCAATGGCCCTGGGCTTCTAATCACACCACACATGGAGAGGACAAGTGAGAGAGAGCGAGAGAGCGAGAGGACTTGACTGGTTATTTGTGAGCAGTTAACCCTCTATTTGTGAATTCCTGCTATGAGTGTAGTCTTTATGGAGAGGAGCTGTCAGTTCATTCCAGTCTGACAAGAAATCACCTTATTTTTACACATAAATCCTGTCTTTTTTTCCGAATAAACTTTTTAATGGCAGATTAGACAACGGCATGCAGGACTGCAAAAATTAGGCAGCAAACAGCAAGAGGAAGGTGTTCCTTTGGCAATGATGAGTAGCAGAAAACTATACATACCAACTTAAAGATGCTACAACGAGTTTTGGATTTTAGTTGACACTGCGTAATGCGGTAGACAATAGTGGTAGTGTTTCGCGCTACAGCTTCATTTATGACTACATTGTCGCAAAACTCCACATTCAACCACTGATTGAAGAGTCGGAGATGTAGTGATATTTGGGAAAAACAGGTGTTTGCAAGATATACAGCGATGAGATAATATACATTGGTGCCTATGCATCCCGTCTGTCTGCCGTAAATTGTTTCGTTAGATTTCACAGGGAATTTGACCTGGAGACAGGCATTTAGATTCAGCAATATCTAATCTGCTCGCTGACAGTGTCCTTATTGTGTTGGTCATAGTAATATTAAGTTTCCCTTCTTAATCCCCTTGGGGAAATTATCTTACTGCAAATTAACCCATCCTAGCTGTGATCTGTGTAGCTAAGAGCAGTGCGCTGCCGCCTTCATGCTGCGCCCAGGGACCAACTCCAATTCTTTTCCCATTGCCTTGGTCAGGGACACTGACAGGAGTATAAACCCTAACATGCATGTTTCTTTTGATGGTGGGGGAAACCGGAGCACCCAGAGAAAACCCACCGCAGACACGAGGAGAACATGCAAACTCCACACAGAAAGCATGACCTGGAATGACCCCAAACCTGCACAACCCCTGGGGTTCGAACCCAGGACCTTCTTGCTGTGAGGCGACAGCGCTAACCAATGCACCACCGTGCCGCCTAATATGATGGTCATGTGTTTGTATAGTGGCACCAAGGTTAAATTGTGACCGACAAGTGATAAACTATTTGTAGCAGCTTTAATACCACTTACCACTTCCGGGGTGGGAAGATGGCGGCGCGAATTCACTTGAGCAGCGGCCTCACCCAGTACCAGTGTGGGAAGATGGCTGCGCGAATTCAGATTTGCGGTGGCCTCACCCAGTACCGTCGATGCAGTGTCTTTGTCCATGTCTGCATCCAAGTTTTTGTCTTCGTTTGTTGGCTGGGAGAGCTGGCGCTGGATCGGCTGCGAGAGCTTGGTCTGCTGTGCTGTGGGCCCAGGGACCATGGCCTTGCCCGGAGCTGCACCCGAGGAGGTAACATCGAGAGTGGTCCGACAGGACGCAGAAGCGGGGCAGGCTAAGTTAACTGCTAGCCCATGCAGACCTGCAATTCCGATAAGACTGAGGGCAGTCTGGCGGTGGCCTCACCTGGCATTGACTGCGGTGTTTTTGATGTTGTCATGTGGAGTGCGGGAAGGTGTGTCAAAGGTGTTTGGCTGGGAGAGCTGGTGCTGCATCGGCTGGGAGGGCTTGGTCTGCTTTTTCTGGTTGCCACAGAGACCACGGCCCCTGCCTGGAGCTGCACCCGAGGAGGAAACACGGAGAGTGGTCTGACAGGACGTGTAATCGGGGCATGCTAGGCTAACTGCTAGCCCATGCAGACTGGCGGTTCTGACAGTCATCCTGGCTTGCGTTTGTTCGCTTGGACAGTGATTTTTTTTGTTGTTGTTTAGTTTGGATATATGTGTTAGTTTGAATATGTGTGTTCTTGTAGTTCTTGAATGTGTTTTTGTCTGTATGTTGCACTGCTGTGGGTTGGGGAATAGGCATTTCGTTTCATTTCATGTGCGCAAGAACATGATATGAAATGACAAAGTGTTCCTGAATATGGTAGGTCATTATATTGCGTAGCTCGCTGAAAGGACCTCAGATTTTTTTTTTTCCTGAATACTCAGTGAGGAAATCAGAAACGTTTTTATGGCTTATTAGGCTGCGGTAGGCATACATAACTCCTGTAACCTTTGTGGTCATCCATGATTTTCTTCTATAACATAGTACAGCGTTGAACAAACCCGCTACATCCAGCACTTAACTATCACAGGATACGCAGTGTATTTCTAATACCACAGCTGCTTGCATTGGTTAGTATTCCTGATTTTACTCAGTGAACAGTAAATTAACAGCATCCCTGACATCTGCTAACCATGACTTTAGTTTCCTTAAGGGCAGCCCTCCAAACGACATAAGGCAAGTGTAAAAACAAACACGCAAGTGAATCCGCTTCCAGGGGGCCGGATTCCACAAAACACGTCAACACGAATTGTCAAACCAGGCATCAGACTGTTGTTGCCTGAAGGCCAAATAAAAGAAGAGGGTCAACAATGCAGAAAGTATTTTCTATGGTGCACCAACCTGATTTTACCACACATCCAGCAGCCAGGGCCTCATCAAATCAAGGAATTGGAAGAAGCTAGTGACTGTTTTCCTCTCTACCCTTTCTTTCTCTTGCTTTGTTAATGTGTATGTCATTCTCTCTTCCTCTACCCATGCTGAATCTTTTTCCTAAACCCCTACTCTCTCCCTTTTCCCATCTTTAACTTCTCTTCTCTTTCTCTTTTTCTAACCACATTCCTCCATCTTACTCGTGCCGCCTTTCGCTCTTCCCTCCAAACTAGCTGTTTGTAATAATATCATCTATCACAGACACGGAGGGCACATACACACATGCATACGCTACAAACAAGGAAAAAGTACATGACAAGCACAAGCCCAAGCACGCAACCACACACACACACACACACACACACACACACACGCAAGAACACATCAGATGGAGTATTTCAACCATGGTACCTTCATATGTGTATACACAACCACATCAGATATCATTGAGTATATAAAGATAGAATACATGCTCGAGCTTTTATTCTGAAGTAATTTTACTTTGACATAGCAATCTCTCTCAATCAATCAAACTGACAGAACGTGGGACTAAATTGCACTGGAGGGCTGAACTCATTTCCTGAATGGTAAGATATGTCAATCATCCTCAGGCTGAGAAAAGGCCGGGAGTGCACATGGTTGGAAAGACTAGGTGGAGCATGGACAGTTTCATAAATGTGTAATAATCTGTAACTGTCTCTTATCAATGAGTTAAGAGAGCCACTGAGCTATATTAGTTAGTGAAGCAGGAACATCTCTGCTTCGCTGGTTTCTTTCATTAATCTGACTGCTTTGCCGGAGAAGTTGTCTCTGTGACACTTTCCTTGGCTTCACAGAGGATTTGACTATTTTTTTTCTTGGAATTTTTTTTTGTTTTTTTTTTTTTGCAAAATGACTCTCATTGCAGTAGAAACAGGCCAGCTCTTGTTAGCAGCTGCGGTCTTTGTAGCTTCTCTGTGCTAGCTTTATGTGTGAGGTCTCTGTTTCACTGGGTTTTGCTACTGAACTTCACTAACTTTCCCTACATGTAGAGACGGCTCTCCGAAGGAAACCCTGTGGGGAACTGGTGCTATGCTACACTATTCTTTTTGCTTTCGTGCATTAGGACACAGAGAACAGAGAAGGGGAGAGAGAAGACACAAAATGTGCCCTGAATTATAACAAGCGTCATTGCGGATGCACTTTACCTGAGCTACAGGCGAGAAATGAGAACCCTTGTGACTCAGTGTTTCTCTCTTCAAAGACCAGAATGTTTAGCTGAAATATTTACCACTAAAACTTTCACATTCTTTTCCTCTGAGTAAAAACGAATGCATTTGGTACAGATAGCAGGTGTACAGTGCATAGACATCGACGTGATAGTGCAAAATAAGATTAGGAGCGGGGAAAAAAAACCGATTTAACGACAAATTCAGGAAGCCAAATGTAAAAAAAAAGAAGAAAAAAAGAAAGTGGTCTTGCATACAATTTCTCCTTTTGATTTCAAAATCATGTTCGAAGAGATCGTTATGGTATCAAAGTGGGTGCGATCATTTCCATTATCGAGAGGGAAGCGGTGAAGAGAAGGGTCTTACAAAGATGAAAAAAGAAATCCGCAACATGAGCTGGATATAGAGCAACTATTATTAACCAGGGCAACTCATGCAGGAAAAAAAAGAAAATTATATGTGGGCAGGATAAGACAATGTGCTGTGCAAGAGCAGTCTGTCAAGATCCCACAGAATCTATCCAAGTACTTAGTTAAGTCAAGCAGATGTATAACGAGGATACGTTTTCATTTTTGGATGCAGAAAAAAAAAGCTAACCTGTGTAGCTTTTCGACCTATTAATGGCTGTGCAGTGTCTCTTTTTAAGGTTTAGATGGTTTATATTACTGCCGAGTTCATTTCAATGTTGCATTGACAGCCTATTGCAGACAGTGGCAGCTCTGCCTGCACACCCTTATCAGAAGTGAACTACAAGTAAAGCTGATTTTCAGGATAGGGTTTCATGTCATTTACGACTCAACTAATGTTTGAAATGAGGGACAGATGCATTATCTTTGTAATAGACAGGTGCAACGAGGCAAAGCTGCCCAAGTACCAAACGTCCTGTAAGTTATGCAGGCTTTAGTTTGGCGTTCCGACCACAGAAGGCCGTTAGTTAAACACAGTTTTCTAATTAAAACCCTAATAAGGTGGCGAGTATTCAGCACATCTACACAGAGAGCTATCCACAGACACTGCCAGTAGAAAACCATCTGTGAAAATACCCATCCACACACACACACGCACGCACGCACGCACGCACGCACCCACACACACACACACACACACACACACACACACACACACACACACACACACACACTGGGAGCAGCAGATCATTTTGTCAGTCAAATAGCGGCTGCCAGGAGCATGCACTTGGTGACCTTTTATGGCTCAATGCATGACATCTGCATGATCTCTATTCACCCTTATTTTGCTCTCTCTCTCTCACTTCTTCTACCCTTCTCTCTATCACTCTTTTTTCTTAGGCTCACCCGGTCCATCACCATGCTCCCTCTCTCCTCTCTCTGTTGTTCTCCTCTTTTTCTCTCTGTCAGTTTTGTCATTTTGTCTTCTGTCATACCGGCTGTCCGGTACTGCCGCTCTGATTGCAATCTCCCTCTTTCCATTTCCTGCTGAATCGCTTTGTCTCCCAGTCGTGACAGACAGTGTTAATTGCTCAATAGGGCTGAAATTAATGTCAGAGAATGCAGACGGCTATACCCCTGCACCTGCTACTTTGCTTTTTTTACCACCCTTATTAAAAACTAAATTCACATGCATGCTCGGTCACAACCACACGCTAAGCCCCCCCCCCCCCACACACACACACTTAAAGTCACACAGTCGAAAACAGTCACAGTCAGAGATACACCAACACAAATACAGTGATAAAATTAATGATCTGAGCACAATTATCTATGTATGCAAAATATACCCTGACCACTCCCCCCCCCTACTTCTGCAGCTCTGTCTCGCCCTTCATCTCTGTCCCCATATATACTTCTCGTTCTCACTTCTCTATCCTCATTTGTTCTCTCCTCACCTTCCTCCCCCTCTTTCCCTTCTCCTCATCAACTTTCCCCCCTCCACTCCTTCTCTCCTCCAGCCAGCAGTGCCAGGTGCCAGGTGGGGGAAATCCATCACAGTGACAGTGGTGGAGTGCTGCGCTGAGCAAAATAGTCAGGTGAGGCTGAGGCTCCCTCTTTGTCTTTGGAGGTAACCTTACCTGTCAATTTTTCATGCTGTCACTCTTAATGTATGGTGATCACACAGGTACAGACAGACAGATAGGCAGACAGGCAGATAGATAGATAGATAGATAGATAGATAGATAGATAGATAGATAGATAGATAGATAGATAGATAGATAGATAGGTGCATTAAAAGGGAAACAGAATATACTGCATTTGTAAATTATTGATTGGCACAAGAAATACCTGACCGCCATCAGATAACTTCAGCATTTTCACAATGTGCGTTTTGTCCTCTTTTGCCACCTGCACGATGGCACTCTTTTGTTCCCTCTCAGCCTGCAGAGTCTTTTCAACATTAAACAACCTGTAAATAATTCCCCTGCTCAAGCTCTGAAAGGTTAATGAGCTAATTCCCCATGCCCAGGGATGCGACAACTCCTTGACTACTACTGCTGCATTGGAGGTGAGCCAAGCAGATACTCTGTACATTTAACATGGAGCAGCAGGAGAGACATTTTTAATCCAACCCGAGGCCAACAGGAAACCTCTCCATCCCCACCAACCTGCACAAAGGACGAGCGACTTGCTTGGTGAGGGGGAATGTGCATAATTCACATTATGTCCAGGAATTAGATTCACGCTGTATCTGACTCAGCAGAGGAAACCCATCAAACCAGCTTCCTTTCGTCTATCCTCTGGTGCCTTCAGTCTCCATCTACTGTCCTTTCATATTTTTTTTGTCTAAAGCTATACTACATGTTGGCAGCATTGTCTTCAATACATCCCTCTTTCATTTCTGTATCCCACACAAACACACACAAGCTCAACGAAATATCTATAGACAACCTCAGCTGAGCACCGGAATTATTCTGTCCAAATGGGGAGAGAGAAAATAAAAGACCAGCAAAATGAGGCAAAAACAGAGAGCTAACAATGTAGGAGATGGAGAGGTCATAAAAGAAGACAGAGAAGAAGAGATAAAGGGGACAAGCACAAGAGGATCGAGAGCTAGGCAAAGAGACACAAGAAGGCATTTTCTAAACCATTGGATAAAGTTATGAAAGTAATTTTTACCATGGTACACATAAAGGCAATTTTGATCAGGATCCTGAAAAACCATGGATTTCAAAGAAATAAACTTAGGGCCAGAAAAAAAACCATAGCAGGAGCTGTATGATTTTTTTTCTTTTTACTAGCTCATATAACAGAGAATGTACATTTGATATCCAATTAAAACAGGGTCAATCACTTCGACAACCGGCTTTACAAATACTTACAAGGATTTAAGGGCACTTAAAGAAATGCAGTGATACATGAATGCTTTCACCTTGATTAATGTGGAAAGTTTTGCGTCGAACTGTAAATATATCTGGATCCCCCGGTGCGAGATTGTTCGGCCTTGACGAGAAGCTCTGCTGCAGAAACTGGTAATGGAATCTATTCAGGTGCGTTTAATTTGCATGCCGTGGAAGCACCTTCACTGTCTAAAGATTATGTATTTGCTTAGAGTGAGGAGAATCCTTTCGGAGCCCAACGATTGCTGGAGTGGAAAATCACTTTGAAATTCAGCATCGAGGGGCAAAATAAACAGGCAGACATCAATCCAGTACTTCATCGCTGGGGGATTTTTTTTTTTTTTGGGTGCTGAAATGGACGTTTTATTTTTCATTGCGTACACAAACATATCATTCATTACCTGTGGAGTGCACTGAATTTCTGGAGGGAGTTCCCATTCTGCCGTTTCTTTCTCTGTCTATCTTTCCTTTTATATGTGAATCTTTTTTTGTCATGGTTGATAACAAGGGCAACATATCCATATGATGATCATCATCATGATAATGGCTACTATTATTATAACTAGACTACTTCTATTATTAGCAGGGTGCACAGGAGAAAATCTGATTGTTGGCTAAATCTATTGGGTGCCACGGTGGCCCAGTGGTTAGCGCTGTCGCCTCACAGCAAGAAGGTCCTGGGTTCGAACCCCCAGGGTTGTCCAACCTTAGGGGTGGTCCCAGGTCATCCTCTGTGTGGCGTTTGCATGTTCTCCCCGTGTCTGCGGTGGGTTTTCTTCGGGTGCTTCAGTTTGCCCCACCATCAACAAAAGGCATGCATGTTAGGGTTTAACACTCCTGTGTGTGCCCTTGACCACAGCATGGCAAAATGAACTGGAGTTGGTCCCCGGGTACAGCAAGGTGGCTGCCCACTGCTCCTAGCTACAGAGCTGGGATGGGCTAAATGCAGAGCGTACTTTCCATACGGGGATCAATAGAGTATATCAAAATCAAAAAATCAAAAGAAAATGTCCAGATTGTAGGGACCGGTGCTGCCCGTGGGCTACAAACCCATAACTCTCTGCTCAGCCTCACATGTGATCTTCACCCGCTGTCTCACCTTACACTGTAATAGCATTGGTTATAGTAATACTGTATCCAGTGATGCAATTTCACCCTTATTAAAACAGTGGCGGGATTGAAATCCGCCCTCTCTCGCTGTGGAACCGTGCACACCACACGCACCTAGATAGACCCTTTCCTGCAGAAGAACCAAGGACCACGTGTCTTCACATAACCAACCGCCGGCCCTGGTTTTATTGGAAGACAACCTAGTCTTGTTCATCCACTAACTGGCTGCGATAACCGGTTAACATTTCCTGCAAGCCCCACAGTTTTCACAGAAAGAGAATGCGACCGGATCCCTTTTAATTTTCATAAATGTCGACGCTTGTATCTTAGACTCTTTCGAGATCATTCAATGACCGACGGAGCATTAAAGCCCTTTCAGCTGATGATTTGTGACGGAAAAGAAACTGTTTCCCGAACCCACGCCCCACGCTGTTCATCGGACAAGGACTCATGATGCTTCAGAAGGGTGATGGGTGTCGGTTTGATTATCTCATGGAAGAAAAGTGTTGAAATCATCCTTGATCTAAATACAGAGTGATTCACGTAGGAAGTGTTACATAGGCAGGTTAGTTTTATTTTATTTTTTCATTTTAAAAAATAATTTTAATTTTAAATTTTCCCATCACAACCAGACGTAACGTTAACATAATGTCAGTAGGTAATTACGCAGCTTTAAAACAACAAGCAACAGCGAAATGCTCTGCACAATTGACGCCTAATGAAATGATTGATAGGAAAACAGACCACCGTGCTATAGAAGAGGAGCCATAATAGCGAAGCCAAGATAGCGATAGTCTAGCTAGCCTACTTAACATAATCGGTGACGGCGCACCTGCACATTGACAACATTATTCATGTCTTATAGACACAAAACACAAGTGCGTAGGTTGATTAGCAGCCAGCTAAATAAGTTCTACTTTTATCATAGGTGCACTCTTCGGGCTGTGTGAAGTCGTCTATTCTCTGCGTACTATGCAGTAGTACGCTCGTCTGTGATTACGCGTGGGCACACGTCACACATTTTTGAACATCCCGCTCGAGATCTTGATACGATAGTGGCGAGATACAGAGGGGTCCATGCGTGCAGGCCCTAAACTGTTGCGGGCCCCAATGCGGCTGCCTTACCCGCTTATATTGTAGCCTCGCTGCTGGTTTGAGTCTTCCCTTGTTACTTGAGAAAAGTATTATTGTTTGAATTCATTTGCTTTTCAGTTGATCCACGACAGACCGTCTACTCTTCTTTTGGTCATTTGCTACTTTCATTTTTGTTTCTTTGTTTTTAAAATTATTTTCAAATACAGCGATTGTACAGAAAATGGCTTGTGCTCTGTTATAGCAGGTGTCTGAAATTCAGATTTGACCAGAAATATAAAGCGCTTTGAGTGGCTGTTGCAACTAGAAAAGCGCTATATGTGCAACTTGATTAATTGATTGATTGCGCTGCTCTCTCTCTCTCTCTCTCTCTCTCTCTCTCTCTCTCTCTCTCTCTCTCTCTCTCTCTCTCTCTCTCTCTCTCTCTCTCTCTCTCTCTCTCTCTCTCTCTCTCTCTCTCTCTCTCTCTCTCTCTCTCTCTCTCTCTATGTTCTCCTGGCATCAATATTTGCACAGCCTCGCTACCTGATATCCCTTTGGTGTATTGATCATCACTGGCATGGAGGGGCGTGGCTGTGGAGATCTGCGAGAGGGGCCCAGCGCGCGTCCGGAGTTGCCGTGCACATGGCCGTGGTCGCCGCCTTCCGGCACAGCGTGAAACACCACCCCGCGAATAACATTCCAGGACCACCGTGACGTGGATGCGCCGCAGACGGAAGGGGGAGGTGGGTCGCCTATCTCTAATTAGAGGTTGTTAATATTCTCTTTTATTTTATTTTACGATTTAGATAACGCCCAACCTGTCGACTTTACGTCAGCATTGGTATTGCAAGATTCAGAGCTGATTTGAAACAGTAGATGGCGTGTTGAGCCATTGTCAACTCATGAAATGCCGATTTTTATAAAATTGGTAAGGAAGAGCGACATTAACACCAGCACTGGTGTGTTTCATCAACACATAGTCATATAATTTAGTTTCAAGCTAAAAAAAAACAAAAACAAAACACGTTTAAGTGTTTAGTACCTCTTTAATAATTTTATGAGAATTATTTTATGAGACTTAATGAGAGTGATTTGATTAGTCCATCAATTTTAGTAGTTTACTTATAACATATTAAACACCAAAATGAATGGTCAATATATTTATGAGACTGATTTAATGAGACTGCTTTCATAAGCCTGTTGCACCTACAAGACCAAGGAGAAATGACACACGGACAACAGAATTACAAAATTTGTTCACTTAGTACACAAGCCTTCGATCTGTAAGATTTCAGCAGCACAGCATGCACGAAACACAGGACAGCGTTTCAGATCAGCACATGTTTGGGATATGGTCGATGGGGAAGCCTTCACAGCTTCTCCAAAGCCCATTCACCAAAGTATAATGAAAAACCTCAGGTATTCAGCTGGTCTGCGAGAACAACAGTTGGAAGTTCATTTAATTGTACGGCACAATGCACGTTTTGCACAGAGCTTGACTCACAATCATCAACAATAAATCAAATTCATGGCATCTGAGATGGCCACCTTCGGACTAATCAAGCCAATATGATCCAGTGGCAGCTGAATCTCCAATCTCCCTGGGTACTGTTTGAGGGTATAATCTAATATCACTGAAAGACAGAAATTATAGTAAATTTTGCATTTGTGGCTGCTGAAAATGCGCAGCATGTGACAAAGACAAGCATGTTGCAGAAATGGATTATCTGGTTTTCTGTCATTGTAAGAGGGCTGTTGAGGACAGACACAGCCCCATGCATCCTTCACAGAGAAATTGATAGGGCCATGTCTGTATACTGTTATGCACCGTAAGTGTAAGGGCCAACCTCTAGAGAAGCTGCTGTATCGTTTGCTGTTGATAATAGCTTTCTGTAAAGCTTTGCTTGCAAGCTGAGTGTGAGAGACATGACGTGGTAACATTATCAACAAAGGCCTCTCACTGAGGAGAGGCTCACTGGATAGTCGCACATGTCCATGCACGTGAAATATCATGCAAAGCATACACACATGCACATACACACAGAGACCTGTATCTGATATGGCTTAATTGAATATCCGCCCCCATGCTGTCTTATATGGAACATGAGAAGCAATCTTTAGTTCTCATACCCCACAGCTTTTATTACTCAATGTAGTGTTCACACACACACACACACACACACACACACACACACACACACACACACACACACACACACACACACACACACTACCAGACAGACACAGTCCCAGACAAGAGGGCTCACTCATTTGACCTTTGTAATGACTTCTACTTCAATTCCAGCAATCTTGCAATAGCACTTCTAAAATCCATCTCTTTGAACACACAAAAACTCTCTTCTCTCTCTCTTCTCCCCATCCTGTTCTCTTTGCAGCAGTATGCTACATGAAAGCTAAACCCCCAAAATGCACATCTCACAAGCAAATACATACACATGTGCTTGCATGCACGTATGCACAACCACATAGACGGATTTACGTATACACTCACCGGCCACTTTATTAGGCCCACCTGTCCAACTGCTCGTCAACGCAAATTTCTAATCAGCCAATCACATGGCAGCAACTCAATGCATTTAGGCATGTAGACATGGTCAAGGCAATCTACTGCAGTTCAAACCGAGCATCAGAATGGGGAAGAAAGGTGATTTAAGTGACTTTGAACGTGGCATGGTTGTTGGTGCCAGACGGGCTGGTCTGAGTATTTCAGAAACTGCTGATCTACTGGGATTTTCACGCACAACCATCTCTAGGGTTTACAGAGAATGGTCCGAAAAAGAGAAAATATCCAGGAGCGGCAGTTCTGTGGGTGAAAATGCCTTGTTGATGCCAGAGGTCAGAGGAGAATGGCCAGACTGGTTCGAGCTGATAGAAAGGCAACAGTAACTCAAATAACCACTCATTACAACCGAGGTATGCAGAAGAGCATCTCTGAACGCACAACACGTCGAACCTTGAGGCAGATGGGCTACAGCAGCAGAAGACCACACCGGGTGCCACTCCTGTCAGCTAAGAACAGGAAACTGAGGCTACAATTCGCACAGGCTCACCAAAATTGGACAATAGAAGATTGGAAAAACGTTGCCTGGTCTGATGAGTCTCGATTTCTGCTGCGACATTCGGATGGTAGGGTCAGAATTTGGCGTCAACAACATGAAAGCATGGATCCATCCTGCCTTGTATCAACGGTTCAGGCTGGTGGTGGTGGTGTAATGGTGTGGGGGATATTTTCTTGGCACACTTTGGGCCCCTTAGTACCAATTGAGCATCGTGTCAACGCCACAGCCTACCTGAGTATTGTTGCTGACCATGTCCATCCCTTTATGACCACAGTGTTCCCATCTTCTGATGGCTACTTCCAGCAGGATAACGCGCCATGTCATAAAGCTCGAATCATCTCAGACTGGTTTCTTGAACATGACAATGAGTTCACTGTACTCAAATGGCCTCCACAGTCACCAGATCTCAATCCAATAGAGCACCTTTGGGATGTGGTGGACCGGGAGATTCGCATCATGGATGTGCAGCCGACAAATCTGCAGCAACTGCGTGATGCTATCATGTCAATATGGACCAAACTCTCTGAAGAATGTTTCCAGTACCTTGTTGAATCTATGCCACGAAGGATTAAGGCAGTTCTGAAGGCAAAAGGGAGTCCAACCCGGTACTAGCAAGGTGTACCTAATAAAGTGGCCAGTGAGTGTATATCCTGCACCAGGAAGAGAAGTACCTCCATACGATTTCTATCATATTTAGAACACCATTCCTGTCGTAGATACCATTCAGAGGAATTGAAGGTCCTATTCATATATTTATTTGTTCATTCATTTATTCGTTTATCATTTATTCTTACTTTCCCTTGTTGAAAGTTAGAAATTGATGTCATCGAAGAATGGCCGGGAGCTATTCTCTTAAATGGGCTTAATTTACCCTTTCCTTCCTCTTACAGCTACGAGGAGACGCAAATCTATATATTTTTTTTTTTTAAATGAGAGGAAAGAGACTGATTCAAGAGTAAAGGAATGAGAATGAGGGCACTTTAAAGGGAGAGTAAGCAATTATCCATAATGGACATAAGGCAGGAGAACAGTCTGCTCAAAATCAGAGCCACAATATAATATTTTGCATAAGAGCTGCTGAAATAAGCAGAGGTACTGGACAGGATGAAAGAACGGGTTTCAGCCAACAACCTTCTGTCAAAGGCCCAGCCAGAGACTCAACAAAAGTGAGTACAGGCTTTCACGGGACTCATTTATAAAAAGAGGAAAGCCCCCCCCCCCCAGCATTCACACAGTAAACCTCAAATGACAAAAGATCTCTACAGCTTCCACTGCAGGTTACACAGGCTGCAGGCCAAGCCTTCACACTACAGCCACCTGGCACCCTATCTTCCCTGGTCCCCCACTCCCCAACGTCTTTCATCGACCCCCCACCACCACCACCACCACCCCATCAGCTAACAATGCCCCACCGCACCCCTTAGCTGGTGTTCTGAAAACACAAAAATAAATGTGGTCCTATTTGTAAACTTATGAGATAATGTGTATTCATTCTTAGATATACTAATTTGCTATTATTTTGGATAACCCACTAAGTCAAATTATTCTGTGTGGATACAATTACTCGGCAAATAAAAATGGTGTATGATATGATATGTATATGTATGAGTCTGATTTGTGCAGAAAGAAGGGCAAAAAGAAGAAGGGCTGACTGGCTGTACCAATGTGAGAGTATGACAGTGTGACAAAGGTGGGGAGTAAATCATTGTCCTTTTTTTTTCTTCAGAAATGAAAGGCCCCTGAGCAGACTAGAGAAGGCAGGATGGGAGAAAAGGAATAGATATAAAAATTAATCGTGTGTGTCTGAGGCTTTCTCTGAGTGTCCGTCTGGCTCCAAAGGGCTGCATGTGCAACCGTGTCGGTAGCCAAGATCAATGATCAATTCCCCACAATGTGATTAGTGATCGCTACCCTCTATTCTGTCGGTCAGCCAGCCCGTCAGCCACTTCCTAAACCAGTCAATCAGTCGATGAAAACCTAGTTCAAATATCTACAAGAAAGCACTAAGTCTTTTTGTAATATAATTAGAGAACTCCACACATTTGCTGCCCAGCATTAGTATAATTGCAGTGGGAGGGTGAGCTGACGGATGTCTCCGGAGAGCTTTCCAGAAGATGACTGAGTTGACAGCCATGAGATTGTTTGCTTGCTACAGTCAGCACCATTTCACTCTGACAGCTTTACTCGATTTATTTCTTTTAAGAAAGCTCAGAGTATCGTTATAGAACAGAACAGCTCAGGATAAAACAAAAGAAAAAGAACAGAACATTACAGGACAGAGCAGAAATGAGGAAAAGAAAACTTTATGGAGTAGAGCAGAACATAACACCACATGGGCCTGAACAGAAAAAGACAAGAAAATGATTCAACTTGAGCTGGAAGATAGCTTATCTGGAGCTGACTAGAAGCCACCTCTACTAAACCCGCACTATTGCTTGTACGTCAAATGCATTATTAGCTGGATGCTGTGAGGCCTTTCAGCAGGTACATTTGCAAAAGGCATCTGCTTTTTCATTTTACGTCTGCCTCAAGGCGAGCAAAATGTATGTATTTTCAGCGAGATTTTCTGACAGGAATGCCAATCCCAGTCAATACACTCAGATCAAGCTCTGCAAGTACTGTGTGCAAAAACATGGAACATTGCATCAGGCATGGCTTGCCATGCAGGAGGACTTACCTTCCCCACTCCCTGAATGCATGTGGTGAAAGGAGTCTAAAATGTAATCAAATGAAAATGATCAAAAATACAAAAACACCAAGACCGTCACGGCATGGCATGTGCTGAGCACAAAATGTAAAATGGTCAGAAAAAACAAAACCAAAAACAAACAAAACAAAAAACCTGCAAGCAAACTCAGTATCACGTCTCTTTTTTGTGTGCATATTTTGTATATTTACTCTGCTGCTACTTTATATGAGAGAAAAAGCTTCCTCTCTGCATGCAAAAACAAGCAAAGTATTTTGGTACACACGAGCTGAAAACATGGGGCAAAGGCTTTGAGTATATGCTACAGACTGTGTTCTCTATATTGAAAAAGAAGATCTTTAAAGCTGCATGGCCCTACGATATGGTGAAAACACTGATAAATTATTCATCTATGTTGTCCTCATACCAGGGATGGAGCCTCAGTACCAAGAAACATGTTGTAGTTGCTATGGCGAATAGTACCAGTTAAAGAATTTGTGTATGGGAAGTAATTCCGACTTTGATGTAGTGATGCATCCCGATTCCAATCTTCTGGTGAATGTTTACCATCTCTGTGGTGGATAAACCTTTGCAGTGGGTGATTCAGGAAATGCATGTCCTCATTTCCAAAGACCAGTGCAAAGCAGTTGGCCCCCATACATACTGCAAATATTGACTGGTAGGATGAAGTGCTACTGAAGCAAATACTTGTTAGGATAACCTTGATCTATATAGGTTTTGAGCCACCTGGATCTAACTGTGTGGAACCATCAATCTTCTGTAAGGCTAAAGAGTACAAAAAACGTGACCCCTAAGAAGGGTAAACTTGGCGTTACCGATCAACCCAATCACCAAAAGAAAAAAGAAAAAAAATGTTGGCATTTTTTATTTCTGCAAACCATGGATGAAAAATTCCAACATTTCTGGACCGCAAATACATTTCATACCAACATTTCAATTTATAGCCAATGCTGTTGGATCCTGCCTCCACATCACGCGACTGTCAAGTTTCTGTTTCAAAGTCAAAGTATCTTTATTGTTCCATGCAGGGAAATTAGTTTGCAGCTTTTTTGTTTGTTTGCAGAAAAAGAAAAAAAAATGCCCGACATTGCTTTTGTTCTCAGTGGAAAATGCAATATTTCAAGATGGTTTTGGCATTAAAATGGGTTTTGATACATTTCTAGGGTGAAATGTACATTTTATTTTCATACACTTTGTTCAATGAATGTCTGTCAGGTCTCACCAGACAATTGTTAGACTGCAACGTTTCCGATATTGAACACAACCCCAAAACTCTTTTTTAAGATAGTGGCTAAAAAAATCCTGAATAAATCAACATGTGTACACCTTTTTTCAAATATATGATCTAAATGCAGTGTAATTTATGTTTCGGCAGCAGTAAATATGTGTTATATTCTGTAGATATATATTTTAACCACCCTATTTACAATGCTAATTTGAAAACCGGAAAAACTACAACTATGGTGCCAATTTTTATAAAGCTTATGGCGCGGCTCAAGGGAATTGTAGTTTTTAAAATATTAGTAGATTTCCTTGAATTGGAGGTTGTAAATAGTTGAGAGTACACTGAGGGGTTTAAGGGAATGAGAAACACATTTGTGTGATCAGATTTTAAATATCTAATTATTAAATGGGTGAAAACTAATTTTGACCATATTTGACAGCACCCCCACTTGGTGACTATACCCATATGGTATAGTCAGATAGCTGAAGTCAAGAGCTCTCTATAACATTAGTCCCATGTATGTAGCCCCTTCTGTTGCTGAATGGCAAGTCTTCCAACATGCACTGAGGTTAAGGTTCATAGGTGTATATTTCAAAGCAGAAGCCATTTACAATCTTCAGACTAACATAATGTTACTCTACAGTTCTAGACCTTTCCAACGATGTATTTGGTTTAATCCTACAATAAAGTTTTAATTTTTACATTTCATAGACAAAGCCTTGGCTCAGGCTTACTTTCAGCAAGCCCGTTGGAGGCCTGACACATGAAATGAAAGGTCTTTTGCTTGTTTGTCTGCTTTTATGGAAATAGTGACAAACGGCATCTGGGTATCATGGTGGTCTATATTGCCCACCAACATGAGGATCAGCGGTTCAAATCCCCGTGTTACCTCCCGCTTGGTTGGGCATCCCTGCAGACACAACTAGCTGTGTCTGGGGGTGGGAAACTGAATGTGGGTATGTGTCCTGGTCACTGCACTAGTGCCTCCTCTGGCTGGTCGGGGCGCCTGTTCAAGGGGGAGGGGGAACTGGGGGGAATAGTGTGATCCTCCCACATGCTACGTTCCCCTGGCAAAACTCCTTTCTGTCAGGTGAAAAGAAGTGGCTGGCGACTCCACATGTATCAGAGGAGACGTGGTAGTCTGCAGAAGGGGTGGAGCAGTGACCAGGATGGCTCAGAAGAGTGGGGTAAATGGCTGGATACAATTGGGGAAAAAAAGGGGGAAAGAATCCAAAAAAAATAGAAATAATGACAAATGTTATTTAAGGTAATAACTGTTTACTAATTTACAACCAAAATGGTAATTTTGGCCTACTTTGAAGCTTATTTTCCTGATGAAATGTAAGATCTTTCTTTTTAGACCTAACCCTAACCCAAGCAATTCAAGCCCCATGCCTGTAGTAATGCCCTGGATGGTCAGCAGGATTTCAATATGTAAAGGTGACTCATTTTAAAAACAAACAAACAAACAAAATAACTTTCATTTCATGTGTCGGGCATCCAAAGGGCTCTCTGGAACTTAACTTGTGCCAAGGCTGAGTCCTTTGGAGGCCAATACATGAAATGATTATTTTGTTTGTTTGTTTTTAAAACAAAGTCACCTTTACATATAGCAATCCTGCTGACCATCCAGGGCATTCAGTTATGTGATGGTGACGCAAGCTCCACCAACATTGGCTGTAAGTTGAAATGTTGATGTGAAACATGTTTTTGATTCAGAAACGTATCCATGGTTTGCAGAAATGTGAAATGCCAACATTTTATTCTGGCGAATGAGTAGTACCAATTGATACACATGATGAGAGCCTGTCGATCAACTATTTTAAAAAAATGTTATCTATCTATCTATCTATCTATCTATCTATCTATCTATCTATCTATCTATCTATCTATCTATCTATCTATCTATCTATCTATCTATCCAGCCATCCATCTATGTATCTACTGATTTATTTATTTGCCTATTTTATTTCTTCAGATACATAGAAATAGTGCTTCTAAGACATTTAGGATCTGGTCTCATTGCAGGACAACATTTTATCAATATTTGACTAACTTTCTTAGTCAACAGGGGAAAATCGGTTTTTGGCTATTAAACTATGACATAATTAACCATTAGCAACAACAACTAATTGGGTTTGGGTTCTTGAAAGTTCATCTTTCAAAGAGCAGAGATGAACCCAGCCCCAGTGTAAATATTTTTCAAAACAGGGAGAAGAACAGTGAGAAACACACAGCACAGCAGGACATGCTGTCTTTAGCCTCTTCTGATGCTTCTTGTGATGCTGAAAATGTGAAGCCTTAATAGCTTAGAGGGCGGATTGCCGTGACTTGTACATTAGGGAAACTAAACAGATGCTGGTCAAGAGGATGACACAACACAGGAGAGCTAACGCGTCAGGCCAGGACTCCACAGTCTACACCCATCTACAGGCCAGTGGCCACTCTTCCAAGGATGAAGATGTGCACATCCTTGATAGGGAGGAACACTGGTTTGAACAGGGAGTCAAAGAGGCCATCTATGTGAAGAGGGAACGACCATCCCTGAACTGGGGCGGAGGAGGAGGGGGGCTAAGAGTACATCTGTCACCATCTTACAATGCTGTCATTGCAAACGTAGTACACATGGCCATTGTAACTCTAGTTACTGGCCACCCCTATTTGCATATGAAACTGATCGTTAGTTTCGGTCGTTATGCAGCTGTCTCGTGTATAAGGGTGAGGATACCTGCAGTTAGTTGAGACTGAAGAAGTCAGTGCGATGAGTGATGAAACTTATCTGACAATAAACATTGTGTCCGGATGAACTGATTCAGCTTTCAGTGATTAATACCTTAGAATGCAAAAAAAGGAAAGATGAAAGTCCAATTTGTGCGTAACGCTTTAAATTATAGGCCATTCACTACACAGCAATAAGTGAGCAACTTACGAGTGAAATAGATGTAACTGAATGAGTGGGAATTACTGAGAAATATAAGATTAAAATCGAGGCTTTTCTCTATCTTTAGTTTGCCTCCTTGTTAATATAATGTGCTGCTAAATATGACCCACATACATCGCATTGTGCCTAACACAATTTGAAGCGGTACCATTATTATTACATTATCAGTATGGACAAACACTTGTCTCACATAACACAAAAGAGGCCATACATAACACAGTTCTGGTACCTTATTTATCTGAATTCATCCTTGGACATAAGGGATTCCAGTTAAAAGACACCCGCATTTACTCACTAACATAATCACACCACCATATCCAGACTGTCATCACACGAGTACCTATATTCTTCACCAGCACACCAAAATAATCATTTACCTTTTGCACAAGATTTAGAATGAAACCCCATTTACATATCTACTGCATCTGTCGGTGCTCCATCTTTCCAGCAGTACACGTAGCAACACTCCAAATTTCCCCCTTTACAGATTGATGTGTTCTCTAGACAAATTGTGGGTATTCATGCTTGCATTTATTTGTGTGTCTGTGTGTGTGTACAGGTATTTGTGAATGCACACATACTTTTGGTGTCAATTTTGCCAGCGATGGATGGTTGCCATGTTGTTACATAAGACTAATAAATCACCCTCACCCTCTTTTCTCCCTCATTCCCTTTGCCATACTAACAAATTCCCTTACACACGCACACACACACACACACCACCCAGTACTGAGCCTGGGCCGGATTTCTCCAGTGGTGGGTCTATTTCTGTCCTGTTAATCCTGCAGTATAAATGGGGTAATTATGAGTAAGCCTGATACTCAGCAGTTACACTGGCACAAGTTTGAGGCCCCTCTTTCCATTCATTCACTCAATTCATTGTCTATACGTGAGTCATTCCCCCAATCTTTAAATTTACATGGCTTTTCAGTCTCTAACGTCTGGCTGTTTATTCCTGGTTATGAACTCATGTCTGTCTTCATAGCTGCACCTCTGCATTTTTGCCTTTGTGCATATTCTGTGTGCATCTGCCTACTCCTATCTCTACCGTTCTATTTTATAGCTTTGGCTTTTTGTCCCCTATACACCCATTTATGCTCATCTTTTTCCTGTCTTCCTCTCATTACTTTTCTCTGATTTACTAGTGTGGATTTAATCTGTCCCATTTGTCCCCCCCCCTCTTTTTCTCCCCAATTTTACTCATCCAATTACCCCACTCTTCCGAGCTATCCCGGTCGCTGCTCCACCCCCTTTACCGATCCGGGGAGTGCTGCAGACTACCACATGCCTCCTCTGATACAGGTGGAGTCGCCAGCAGCCGCCTCTTTTCACCTGACAGTGAGGAGTTTCACCAGGGGAACGTAGCGCGTGGAAGGATCACACTATTCCCCCGGTTCCCCCCTGAAGAGGCACCCGCAGACACGGCCAATCGTGTCTGCGGGGATGCCCGACCAAGCTGGAGGTAACACAGGGATTCGATCTGGCGAGCCCCATGTTGGTAGACAACAGAATAGACCGCCACGCTACCCAGACGCCCCCTGTCCCATTATCTTTTTTTTTCACCAACAGAGCTGAATTTCAGTACAGTTTATTTTGTTATCTATCTGATTTAAATTATGGCTCTTGGTTCTTCTGCAATTACTGCCTGTTTAAACAGCAGACTGTGTGCTCTGGTCCTCTGTTAGCTCAATACTAGACTATGTGAATTGAGGTCAATCGTTAAAGCAAAGCACGCAATGTTTTTTGATGAAAACCACAGCCAAAGAGAGCAGCAGTTTGTGTGTGTACGTGTGTGTGTGTGTGCGCGCGCACATGCGTGCGTGTGCGTGTGTGTGGATCAATGCATTTGTTTAAGTTAGTGAGCAGGGAAATCGTTGCCAAATTAAAACCATTTATCCAGACTGGAAGAGGGCCAGACTTGAAGTATCTTAAGTCCATCATCTATCTATCACCATGTTACAAAACGTCCCTGACTTGCATGGTGGGAAAAAAAATAATCAAATACTTCTCTTTTGTTATGGATTGCACACAAAATAGTCCTTTTTTTATCAAATATTTTACAGACATATCCAAAAAGACACACTGCAGGGTCTTGACTTGAAACAGACTCAGTAATGCACAGGGTGCTTAGTCCAGGATCATATTCTCAGATGTCCTGTGTTGAGCCAAATGGTTACTCTGAACCATTTCCTCCTGTGCTAGTCAAAGCAGAAAACACATCCACACACATTTACTCTGAAACACATTGACACACGGGGGCATGAGCAGGCCAGACTTTTATTTAAGCCAGCGGCACCGGCATTTCTCTCCCATTTATATTCATGTGTTGTGTTCACACATTTCGACAAGTGGTTTGCATGACAATTTTGTTGAACTGGATCTCTGGTGTGGACAGGGAATCAATGACTGTCTGTGGGATGAAATACCACAACGAAAACCCACGTTAGGGGGCGACAGTGATGGATCCTAAAAGGCACATTTCTCATTAACTGCCAAATCAAATCCAATGTGCTTCAATGTCTAAATAATCCATCGGCAGACCCAGAAATGTCCTAAATAAGAAGATCAAAAAGTCTTCCCTCCAGTCCTTCAATTGATAACTCAGTGCAGAGACAGGGAAGTCAAACAGAACCGAACAGAAGGCATTGTTGCCACAGTTCTCTGCAGGCTTACATTAGAGCACTAATTCAGCCTTTAAATTGTCACCTAGACATCTCACATTTCCCCACAAAATGGTTCAGTGGGCAAATTCTACTTTGTCCATATAACTTCCGTTTAATCCTTCTCTAACTTCCCTTTTTTCACTTCTTCCTGAACCATCTCTTCACCATGACCTCTTTCTGTCCACCTCTCTACACAACTGCCCACACACCACCCAAACAACCATCTCCAACCTTTTCTTTCCCTCCTGTCCTCCCGTGAGCATATAAGCAGTTGTGTGTTACCAAACAGTTGTCCCCTGCAGGCAGTGTGAGAAGGGTTATGTCCACTGCCCTTCACTGTCATCCTCTGACTTGGCTTCAGTCACAACAGGCTACTGTTTCTCTGTGTGTGTGTGAGTGAGTGAGTGAGTGAGTGAGTGAGTAAGAGAGGGAGAGAGAGAGAGAGAGCCTGAGCCTTGCTTCTGTCTATTGATCTTAGCTCCTGCTGAACCCTCCCTACCCGGCATGTGCACACAAGCGTGCATGCCCAAGCAAGTAAGCATGCATAATGTACAAACACACACATGCGCAGACGCAAAAATGTTTACTGTCATGAATTCCTCACGTGCACATATTTGGAATCAATGCAACATCAGGGTTTGCAAAAGTATGCAGTTTACACATGTGGTGGGAGCAGCAGCTTAGGTCAGATTTACGAATATAGCCTGACTATGCCACGCCGGGACTTCCACCCAAGGAAATACTCACAGTTTCACAATATTAGACACTAACCCAATAAAGGGCACACAGGTTCTTTCACTAATGAAAGTCAAAGACGTGTTGTTTCCAATGTCAAAACCACAATGTTTTATCATGGTTTAAAAAGGCAATAACAATGAATTACGAGAAGAGGAGAATCAGAATGGTAGCAAGAACCAGAAATAAATAAATAAAAAGAAATACAATAACTACCTATCCTACTCCATACATGAACTACATACTCCATACACACAGCCAACACATGAACACACACACACACCTAACCAATTCTTAC
Source organism: Lampris incognitus (assembly GCF_029633865.1). Lineage (NCBI taxonomy): Eukaryota > Metazoa > Chordata > Actinopteri > Lampriformes > Lampridae > Lampris > Lampris incognitus. The sequence continues at coordinate 22,432,640 of NC_079223.1, read as the reverse complement.
CTTGGCTTGGGTTCATGCCAGGTTAGTTGGAGTGTTGCTGGTCCACTTGGACGCCATTCAATATGGCTGTGAACTTGAGCAGCTGTCCAATCAACATAGAGCTAAGCATCGCGCACCAATCAGAGAGTAATTTAAGATGCAGCTCCATTGAAACACCCATATAAAACACCCGGTTTTCGATTACTCTGTTATCTTCTAGAGTTGAAGTCGTTTGCTTGGTTTAACATTACTATACCAGAAACACTTCAAATGTGGAGCAATTGATGTGCCAAAGTAATTCATTTTCAATGAGAGGTGAGCAGGCAGGTAGGGAGTTGCAGGCAATCTTTTAGGCGGAGCAACAAGTGGGCGCAATCCCGTGAAACTGTCATGGCCATGTTTGTCTCACACACATGCCTGCCCACTGCCAGAGTTAAATTGTCTTCAACTTTTTTCTACACGAAGTGCAGTGTCACCTCGCAAAATAGACAAGAGACAAATCTTTGCTCTGTATGAATTCCCTGAGATATATAACTGTTTTCTACCAGTTTTAAGCATGCCATTGTTCACCCATTCCTGAAGAAATCTAATTTAGATCCCCTGTCCTTAAGTAACTACAGACCAATCTCCAAATTGTCTTTTCTATCTAAGGTTCTGGTGAGTGTAAATGTATCTCAATTGATTTCTTTTATGAACCCTAATAGTGTTAACAGTTTCCAGTCTGGTTTTAGAGCACTTCATAGTACCGAGACAGCTCTTGTTAAGGTCACTAATGACCTGCTGCTGACTGCAGACAGAGGTGATTGCTTGATTTTAGTTCTTTTAGACTTAAGTGCTTCCTTTGACACAGTCAATCACAACATCCTCTTACATCGCTTAGAGACTTGGTTTGGCATCGCATCAAGGGCTTGGCTCTTAGCTTATTACGCTCTTACCTCACCAAAATAATTTTTTCTGTTGTTCTGGGTGAATCTACTTCCTTGCTGGCTCGATTGAGTTGTGGTGTCCCCCAAGGCTCAGTTCTTGGTCCCTTTCTCTTTTCTATATACATTCTGCCCCTTGGCCAGGTCATTCAAAATCACGATGTGCTTTATCATTTTTATGCTGACGACACTCAGTTATACATGTCACTAAAAGCCACAGATCCTAGCGCCCTAACAAATCTCACAACTTGCCACTCTGACACTGGATGACTGAAAATTTTCTCAAATTTAATGATAAGTCTGAGGTCACTCTGTTCGGTCCCAAAAATTCCATCAGCCCTTTTGTTACTAATCTTGGTGGTCTGTCTGGTAGTCTTAAGCAGGCTGCTAGGAATCTTGTGGCAATATTCAATGCTAACCTTAGTTTTGATAATCAAATCAAAAATGTTGTTCAGTCATGCTTTCACCAGCTCAAGATAATCTCCAAAATTAGGTAATTTTTACCAATTGCCGAGCTGCAAAAAGTTGCACATGCTTTTATCTATTCTTGAACTGACTATTGTAATGCACTTTATTCTGGTCAAGTCAAGTGAATTTTATTTGTATAGCCCAATATCACAAATTACAAATTTGCCTCAAGGGGCTTTACAGAAATGCAACATGATGTTCTTAGACCCTCGCATCAGATAAGGAACAACTCCCTAAAAAAAAAAAACTTTAACTGAGAGAAAAAACAGGAAGAAACTTCAGGGAGAGTAACAGAGGAGAGATATCTCTCCCAAGACGGACAAAGTGCAATGGATGCTGTGTATACACAATTTACAGAATACAACATCGAGAGGATAACAGAATTATAATGGAATTATAAACTATATGGTATCAGCAAGGGCTCTCTCCACCATATACCATGTGCAATTGGTACAAAATGCCGCTGCTCGGCTCATTACCGGGACAAAGAGACTTGACCATATCACTCCTGTGCTTGCCTCCCTGCATTGGCTCCCTGTTATACAGGAAGTCCCCGGGTTACGAATGCCTGTACTTAAGAACCGACCTCCGTAAAGCCTATTATTTTTTTTTAAATCGAGTTGTACCCAATGGTTCGTACTAACGAACGGACGGACTACTTTACGCGGCGCTCAAAACACTGCGCGTTTTAGGCAGTTCGTCGGCCCGAGGGAGAACAAAGCCACGCTGTCATCACCATTTTAAGTCGGATCGCGTAAACGTTGTGCGCGTTGTGTTTTTCCTTAATTTTTTTGTGTGTTTGCTCTCGTAATCATGGCTTCAAAGCATAAATCTGATGGCAGTGATGGTGATGCATCGAAGACAAGGAAATGGATCATGACTGAAATGAAAGTGGCAATAATAAAGCGTTCAGAGAGGTGAAATGCCAACAAACAATTATAAAGGACAAGGTTTATATCTAAAGTTTAAGAAATGTTTCTCTAATGTTTTTTATACCTATACACACATTCTCTCTCTAAGTTATAAATACTGTACTGTAGTTACATTTATTATTATTACTGCATTATTATATTTATGATTTTTAGGTAAAATATATACTGTATACTAAGAGAAACATTGGCCTAATTGACGCTAGATGGGAACTGTACGTAACTGTTCCAACTTACATACAGATTCGACTCACGAACAGACTCAAAAATGGAACTCGTTTGTAATCCGGGGACTTCCTGTATTTTGAATTCCATCCATCCATCCATTATCCGAACCGCTTATCCTGCTCACAGGGTCGCGGGGATGCTGGAGCCTATCCCAGCAGTCATTAGGCGGCAGGTGGGGAGACACCCTGGATAGGCTGCCAGGCCATCACAGGGCCCAGGCCATCACAGGGCCTTCAAAGGGTATTTTGCATGGATTTTAAAAACTTAGTGCTCGCTTTTAAGGCTCTAAATGGTCTTGCTCCTACATACATGTCTGATTTATTGAGCTGGTATATGCCCTCTCAACCATTAAGTTCTGCAGATGGAGCCCTGCTGGTTATTCCTAGGTTTTGGTTTGTTTCAAAGGGTGATCGGGCTTTTTGCTGTTAGAGCCCCCACACTATGGAGCTCTCTCCCAGTTGAATTAAGACAAACCAAGTCTCTAGCTTCTTTTAGTTCCTTTGTTTTCTTTTTATGAAAGCTTTTACAAATGTTTGATACTTGTTTTTTATTCATTTATAATTTTTATTTTTACTCTTACTTGTTTGGTCTTACTCTTATTTTTGCCTTGTCTGGTTTTATCTGTTTGTAAAGCACTTTGTGACATTGTTTTAGAAAAGTGCTATATGAATAAAGTTATTCGTATTATTATTCTAGTTATATATCTCAACTAAACTAAACTCAATTCAACTCACTAATAAACTAACTGAGCTAATTTGGAAGTTGGTAGTTATGTTTTTTAGTTATGGACTCTTTCAGTATTTCTAGAAGATATATTTATTATGTTGCTATAGCCTATAACGAAAATACAGTTGTACCGGCAGGGATATAGTAGTGCACAGAAGCCATTTCCATGGTTACCACGCGTAGAGTTCCTGGCGTTTACTTGCAGAGCATTTGTCTACGTGTCTATTCAGAATCAGCATCAGAGTCAGCTTTATTGGCCAAGTGTGCCTATGTACATGAGGACTTTGACGCTGGTTCACAGCAGCTTCTAGCACTTGCAGACTCACACAAAAAAAGAAAACAAAAAATCAAAACAAAAAAAAGTAAATGGAACAAAAGGACATTGGAGGCATGCATGTATGCACAACAGGTATGTCACTACTATACAGAGTTTTGTTATGGTTGACTAATCAACAACCTATGCCCATATAGTATACCATATTGTTTATATACTATATTGCCCATACACTATACTATATACCATACCATGACTCCACAACCCATCATGCCATACAATGCTGTATACTCTTGCTATATTACCTTATGTACCAGAAGTATACACTATATGTTCACCTACCATCACAACTACATACTATATTATAAACCTATGTTACAACCACAACATAACAGCAATAACTGTAACCAGTATGCAACAGTTGAATATGTATTTAAAATTGTACATTTGTAATGCACAAACATTATATTGCACATCAGGTTTAAAAAGGTAGTAGTGCACATCGTAGCTCTATAGGTGAGACATCTTGACCAGAAGGAGCTGTTTACATAGTGTCATATTTACATAACAAGTGTCCATTATTGCACCATGCTGTTAAGTGTTCATGAGGGGAATGGCCTGTGGGAAGAAACTGTTCCTTTGTCTGGTGGTTTTGGTGCACATTGCTCTGTAGCACTTGGCAGAGGCTAGGAGATTAAACAGACTGTGACCTGGATGTGGGGGGTCCGTGCTGATTCTGCTTGCCCGTTTCTGAGCTCTAGAGGTGTACAACTCCTGCAGGGTGGGCAGGGGAGCGCCAATGATTTTTTTTTCTACTGTAATTCACATGAGCAGCACATTATTGAGACCCTGCGGATCCAAGCAGGTACACAGGTGGAGTGTCGCTTACCATCTGAAAAGACCATAATATGTTCACCTGTTCATCTCTGTTGCTGTCACAGTGTTTTGGCGGGAGAATTGTTTGGACAGCGTGAGAGTGTGAGGCTGAAGGTGGAAACGTGTGTCACAGGCCAGAAGCGTGAGAGTTGGCAACCCTGTGTTTGCTGTTGCTTGTGCTGAAGCATGAGCAGAATACCGTGGTAGCTTAGCGTAATCTTTAATGTGCTAGCACATATGCCGTTGCGTACTAAATATAGGACAGATGGAAGCGAAACTGTCGGCAATGTTCTGTGCTCATTTGCCAAAATATCAGTGCTCAGGAGTTAAATACTCCCCTCCCACACACGTTCAGTGTCCTTTTTCCACCATATTTCTTTTCTTCTAGTCGGACATTAATACATCTTGTCTCAGTAGAGGAGATGGCAGCAGTGGAATACAGATCAGAGGAGATGAGAATAGAGGTCACAAAACAGAAAGTGACTACCAAAAACATTAATTGCATTCTTCACACTGTTGTTGTCCAGGAGGGAGCAACTCCCAGTGTCTTTCAATCTCTTCAGCCTGGAAGCGAAGTGAGCAAATCACCCTTTGACCCTAGACTTTTTTTATATCATATTCATATGCCCATGTCATGTGGTCAGTATCTAGCACAAACCTAAGAAACCAGAACAAAGCCCAAATTGTACCGACTGAGCTGTGCTGAAGTACTGTTAAGCAGCTTTCTTTCCTTATGGCATTCAGGTTTAGCTAATATGAAAACAGATGTGGCTTTAGCAACCAAGGACAACAAGAAGCTGTTGACCTTTTTTCCCCCCCATTTATACCATAGAGAGGAGAATGGGGAAAGAAAGAGAGGGGGGGGGATTAAATAAAGAGGTGGAAACAGCAGACAAAAGGCTAAATACATCTTCATTTCCAAGTAAACGAACACAGAGAGGGAACAGCTTGGTTGCCACAGATAGGCAGGAAGATTGACAGACACGAGTTTCAGTTCAGTGGTGCTCATCATGGGTCATTTCTCCCACCCAGGGTTGACACACACCTTAGCTCTGGCTTTAGGATTGTTTGTCTTAATGGCAATGATCCGTTTGTGATGTCATTATAAAATGACTTGGAGGAGGGGTTCCCCCAACAACATAAATGCAGTATTGTTCAACAATAGCCTCACCTGACCTCTAAGAAGATGTAGTTATTGTGAGGCTGGTAATATTGAAAGGCAAAAAGAAATAAACAGCTCTGTAGAGGAGGTGCAAGCCACAAAACAAAATGATGAAAAGTCACCACGCAGTCAAAGATCCCATGTGTACATCAACTCATACAAAACATTTCAGCTGTCCATGCTGCCTTCATGAAAACCAAACCCCGCGGAAGGCTGCATGGCCCGCTAAGATATTGGGTTTTGTATGAAAATTGTTCCAGGCTGCTAACAGTAAACCACAGCGTGTAGCCTTCACATCAATTTTTATTCTGTGCTGGTTTCATGGATGAGCCTGCCTTCATAAATGTAGTAATGCTGAGGGAGAGTTCACTCTCATTTACAGTCTGATAAGCAGACTAGATTAGTCCTACAGCGGTAGTGTGCAGCTCGACTGCAGCTATTTTGGGGTTCGTTGAGTCTATATGCGTGTGTATATCTGTGTGTGTGTGTGTGTGCGCGCGCACGTGTGTGTGCATGTGTGTGTGTCGGGGGGGATGAGGGGGTTCAACTGTGTGCGGTGTCATGCATTTTTCATGTGAAAGTGCACAAATATGAAAATGACTAAACGACCTTGACCTGGAAGGAGTCAGAAAGTTCTAGCCCGTTAATGTTGTCACACTGTTTCAGTAAAGTTTGACTTTGTACTTTAGTTGAAGGGGTTCATTTGCCAACTGTGTGCAGAGGAGCTGTGAAAGGGTAATGTGATTCACAGTTTTAGCTTGTCTCCACCCAGTAAGTAGTTTTGAAATATAACTATTTGTGGTGCGAAGAGCAAGGTGGGAGACATGGGGTGCATCCGGTAGTCTGAAAACTGTCCTTCTTAAATTGTACCAACATGTGACATGTCCTTCGAGATCAAAATACATTGGACCATGCTTACAGTAACATCAGAAAAGGATGCAAAGTCTCCACATTCCCCCACTTAGGCCAGTCCGACCATCTATCTCTCTTTCTCACTCCGGCATACAGACCTCTCATCAGCAAAAAAAGGGCTTCTGTGAGAACCATGAAGACTTGGCCTGAGGGGGTTTCCAATCAGCTTCAGGACTGCTTTGAGCATACTCACTGGGATTTATTTGCACAACAAGACATAGAAGACTATACGTCCACTGTCCTGTTTCATATACAAAACTGTATTGATACTGTGACTGTTGACAAACATATCAGATGCTTTCCAAACAATAAACCATGGATGACAAGGGGTGTTAAACTGCCGCTGAGGGGCCGCGACACAGCCTACAGGTCTGGCAATGCTGACCTATACAGCATTGCCAGGTTCAACCTGAAGAGAGCCATCAAGGAGGCAAAAGCAGCTTACAGGCAGAAAATTGAAGGACACTTCGGCAAGGGGGACCCCCAGCGTGTATGCAAGGCATTCAGCACATCACAAACTACAAAGACAGCAAAGACCCAACCAGCACCTGCAGAAGCGACTCACTAGCGGAGGAACTCAACCACTTCTTTGCCTGTTTTGAGGTGAATGAGGTGTATGAGGCCAGACTGAGACTGTGCTGATACCAACCACAAACTGTCTGGCACTTCATGTGAGCACAGATGATGTCAGGAGAGTGCTCCACAGTGTCAATCCCAAGAAGGCCGCCGGCCCAGATGACATTCCAGGGAAGGCAGTCAGATACTGTGTGGATCAGCTGGCAGAGGTTTTTAGCAACATCTTTAACCTCGCCTTGTCATTATGTACTGTGCTCAAATGCCTTAAGTCTGCCACTATTGTGCTTGTCCCCAAGAAAGCACATATCAGCAGCCTTAATGATTACAGACCTGTGGCATTTACCTCCACTGTAATTAAGTGTTTTGAGAGGCTGGTCCTAAAACACATTAACTCTGCACTCCCACCCCCTCTAGACCAACACCAATTTGCCTATGGAGCCAACAGGTCAACAGAGGATGCCATTAACACAGCTGTCCACACTGCATTGACACATCTGGAGCACCCAGGAACATATGTCAGGATGTTGTTTGTAGACTTTAGCTCTGTATTCAACAAAACAAAATAATCCCCAGCAGAATGGTGATCAAGCCGCTTGAGCTGGGTGTCAGCCAGTCCACATGCAGATGGATAAAAGACTTTTTAACAACTCGTCCACAGACAGTCAGGCTGGGGACACATCACTCATCAACTCTGACACTCTGCACTGGAGCTCCACAGGGCTGCATGCTGAGTCCTCTTATCTATTCACTTTACACACATGACTGCACACCAACCCACAGTACAAATACCATAATAAAATTTGCAGATGACATTACTGTGGTGGGACGAATACAAAATGACAATGACTCTGCCTACAAAGATGAGGCCCACAAACTGTCAGTGTGGTGCTCCAGTAACAACTTGGCACTCAACACCTCCAAAACAAAGGAGATCATCGTCAACTTTAGGAAACAGGAAGATGAACCTGCTCCCTTATACATCGGAGGGGACATGGTGGACAGGGTGACCAGCTCCAAATTCCTTGGCACACACATCTCCCAGGACTTCACATGGACTATCAATATAACTTCCTTAGTGAAGAAGGCACAACAGCGGCTTTACTTTCGAAGGACACTGAGGAGAGCTAATTTGTCCCAGCCGCTGCTGGTGTCCTTCTATTACAGCTCCATAGAAAGCATACTCACTTATGGCATCTTAGTGTGGTATGCCAGTTGCACTGTGGCTGATAAGAAAGCTCTGCAGAGAGTGATTAAGTCAGCACAGAAAACCACTGGCACACAGCTACCTTCACCTGAGGATACAGAACAGCTGTTTACGTCGGACCACAAACATAATCAAGGACTCATCTCAGTCAGGCAACCACCTTTTCACTCTGCTGCCCTCTGGGAGGTGCTATGTCTCTCAAGACCCATACTTCCAGACTTCTGAACTGTTTCTACCCGAGGACCATTAAACAACCGAACTCTGTTAACCAACTCCAAGGTTGCAATAATATCCTGAAACTGTGCAATAACACCTGTACATTTTGGCATGTGCAATAAAACATGCCGACTCGGGTTTGTGCAATACAAAGACTGACTATTTATCTAGTGTAATAGATATGTTTCTACACTTATGCATACATTACCTATATGTTGATTGTGCTGCAAATGTGTGTTTATTTGTATTTTGTCTATATTTTATTTTTTTATTCTTTTTAACCTTGTTTGCACCACTGGGGAGTTGCACTTAATTTCGTTGCAGAGCTGTGCAGTGAAAAATACAATCATTCATTCATTCATTCATTCATTCGTCCGTCCATCCATCCGTCCGTCCGTCCGTTCGTTCGTTCGTTCATTCATTCGTTCATTCATCTCTGCAACCCAGGGGTGTGGAGATGCCCATGTGTCTCTGGCAAACTGCAATCTTTCTTTCTTTTGTTTCTGCCCACGTTACATAGGCTACCTTAAAGACCATATCAAAATCTTTGTTACGACATGACCAATCAGGGAGGGGGTGAAAATTTCAACCAAAATAGGATGGCACAAAAGCATTTTCATGGTTTCACTGAAAGCAGTTTGATCAAGTTATCTATACTAATGTTGAAATTATGGCCAGCATTGACAGGCTTCATCATGTAGAGAGTGCATTTGCATGTCTACGGTTCATAGGGTTTAATTGCACTATCAACAATCCTGTATTTGCCTTGTGATACTTCTCAAGAGGTGGTTTGCATTAGATAATGTGGATTCAACACCAAATTTCACATACGTTCAGTTGTGTGTGTGTGTGTGTGGGGGGGCTGCTTCCTAATGTAGACTGAAAAAATCGTTCACACAAATGTGTAGCTTGTGCAATTAGCTGCAAAAGACATGTTGCATAACTTTATAACTTTTTTTGCCAATAAGTCAAATCCTTTATCAAATCAGTGCATCTGCCGTTTGTTCATTTCTCTTCCTATATTTTCAATCCACCTTCACGTTCCTCTTCAAATGCTGCACTGTTTGTCTGATTGGTAGATGTAGTTCACATAAAAATCTTTGCTGACCGGCTCAAACTGCTTTCATAAACTGATATTTTAGGATATTAAAGAAGCACAGAGGTACAAATGAAGGGAGGACGTTTTGCAAGTGCAAAAGCGCCGTGACCCTTGTATTTCTTTGAGGCACCTATGTCTCTTTGCAATTAGAGTCTATGGTTAAGAGATGCCTTGTCTCGTTCTAATTAGAGCCTCTGTATTAATAATGCTGTGTCAGTGTAACTGTTTGAAACGGCAACATGGTGAAGACTGTGCACTTTTGGTTAGTGTTAAAATGGAGGATGTGCCTGAAGAAGGGTGGGGGAGCTAGCTGTGCTTTTGAGCTCTTCAGCTATACATTATTGAGTGCAGTCCTCAGCATGGGGCACAGAAGGCATAAAACCAAATGCTAAAAACAAGTGTGTGTGCACGCATGTGTGTGCACACACACACACACACACACACACACTGATGAAAACACAGACACAGACACACTGTCTAGGAGGTGAAGGGCTGAAAGAAGAAGGAAGAAGAGATGAGTTAGCATGAGAACAAGAAACTGATCAGAAACGTTTAGCCGTTACAGACAGAAGGACAGAAACTAAGGTTGCAGATTTTCGCGTGCAACATGCCAGTGGTGGACAACATCGAATGGTGGACAACATCCAAAGGAAATTGTAATCATTTATTTTGCCCAAGCATAGGCTAGGTTCAACAAACTCAGTGTCTCACCTAAACTACCATATTTCTCATTGACTCTACCCCTTCTCCTGTCTTCATCTCTGTTTTGCTCTCTCTTCCAATTCATTTACTCCAAATTGTTTACCCTAACAATCCTTAAACACGATTAAAGTATTTTTTCCCCTATTTAGTAAAAGCCTGTGGCAGCCAAATTCTCTGTTCTGCAAAGGTCCCCCCACTGCATAACCCCTGCAGTGGTTGGGTGCCCCACAGCTGTACACCACCTATAGGAGTCACTTATTACACTGATGGGACCCTCACTCACTCCCCACCCATTGCTAGCTGTGCTCTCTGCAATGCCTGGCCAAGTCGGTGTCGACACTGGGGTTCAAAATGTGAACATCAGTGTTGGGACGCTAACGCATCAGTCCACTGCACCATCTAACCAAAATCACAAGATTTTTTTGTGCGAAAAGAGAGCTCTATAAAGAGACAATTTGCTGACTGTGTGAAGAACATGACTGGCGTGCACGGAGCCCTGACCTCAACTCCATCCAACACCTTTTGGATGAATTGGTGAGCTTCATACTGTGAGCCAGGTCTTCTCCCCAACATCAGTGATCGACCTTGTGGCTGAATGGGAGTAAATCCCCTCAGCCATGTCTCCCCAGAAGAGTGGAGACTGTTCCAGCATAGGGCGGGGGGGCATATTGATGCCCATGGTTTTGGAATAAGATGTTCAACAATCACATATAAGTGTGGTGCTCTGTAGTCCACACACTTTTGTTGATGTAGTGTGTCTGCATATTAACTCATATAAGGGCAGACACACACACACACACACACACACACACGCACACACACAAAGCTTTACAGTGAGCATACACAAAATAAATTAATGGTTAAATATTGATGCATTTGAAAGCGTGTGCAATGATGCATTAGGTTTGTGCCTAGATTCCTGAATGTAGTGCTAGCTTTTGCCCTAGAGGGCAGTGTCCTGTTTACATAACCAAATTACATAGCAATGAGCAGGGAAACGTGGAAATGAGGAAAATAAACAAAAGAACAAAATATATCGCATAAACCTACAGTATCTATCCACTTTTGGCTTTGTTCAACGTTAAATATATTTTGTATCTTTCATCCCGTGTTGTGTCCTAGTGTATGTCACACCAGCAGTTAACCTTCCCTGCTTGACAATTCAGCGTTGGTTGAAGGTATGCACATCTGCGACATTGGCAGTCACCCAGAAAGCCCTTCTCTGCCCTGCCATGCACAGACACCTATGTGTACCTATGCAGAAGCACATCCCAGACTTTGCACATAGCCACAGACGTGCACATACATCCACACACCCACCCTCAGAAACTAATGCACATTGCCATTCCTGATTACCTTCTGCAACTGGGAGCGATGAACGTGGCTGTAGCACTCCTCCTCGCAGAAACAAAGAGCAGAAGACAAATAGACAGGCTTCCTTAGACATAAAATGACTATGGCCATTAGGAAAGACAAAATGTGGTGAAAGCGGTGACGTGACCCTGGTTAGCATAATAATTTTCAGTGCGGAGAAGCTGTTCAGTCTGCCTAACCTTCATATCTGTGTCCTTATTGTAAATATTAAAAATTTTAAAAGCTTGGCAGACTATTCTCCTGACCATGGACAATGTAATATTGTGTTCATTATGAACTGTCGTTCATTCTGCTCCTGGGTGGGCCTACCCGTCTGGGTCTGGTTTATGTTGTAAGTCTACATTTTGACCTTGGGGAGACCTGGTCAATACAAACACTTCATTTAAGGTTGGATTTTTCATTAGGTTTGTTGCTGGCTTAATTTCAAAGAGTTGCCAATCGATTTTGGGCTTCCTTTCCTTTCTGTAATGCAGCGGTGCATTTTAAATGACACAAGGTTTTAAGTTGACATCGATACCCATGGGCTTGTGATGCAAAACACGGACGCAGGTCATCAAAACTGTTATAATGCTTACGGCGCATGAAAGAGTCCACTTTCTTTCTGATCTCTGATCTCTCTCTGCTCCCCCCGTACTTCTCATTCTCTCCAGACATTTCCCAAAGGAAGGGTGAAATTGAGGGAATTTGTCAGCGACAGACAAAGGCATGGATGACAGAATGGAAGACGGAGGCCGAGAAAAAGGGATGCAAATTAGAACAGGTTCAGTTGATGTGGATCAGAGGTTTAAGAGGGAGGAAGATGATGGAGGATACATGGGAGTCTGCAGGGAGCGGCTGTGTTTTGAGTCCATTACATACCGCGACCTTGTCCAAATAAATGATGGATGGGACATTTCTAGACACCGGTGAAGGGCCTGAGTAAATCTGACAGAGCGTAAGAGAGTTAATACCTCCATGGTGAATCATCACCACTTCAGACCCCGTGACACATACATATTGACTATGGAAATGTCCAAAATCCCTTAAAAAAAAAAGAAAAAAAAGCTAACTAAAAAGAGAGCATAGTGGAGCACAACACTGTTTACCCTATCCCATCCTACTGCAAAAAATTAGATGGAAGGAGTTGACTACAAGACATGCAAAAGATGGCATGATAGGGCATCCAGGTAGCATAGCACTCTATTCCGTTGCCTACCAAGACAGGGATCTCCAGTTTGAAACCCCGTGTTACCTCCGGCTTGGTCGGGCGTCCCTACAGACACAACTGGCCATGTCCGCAGGTGGCAAGCCGGATGTGGGTATGTGTCCTGGTCGCTGCACTAGCGCCTCCTCTGGTCGGTCAGGACGCCTGTTCGGGGGGGGGGGGGGACTGGGGGGGTGGCGTGATCCTCCCACATGCTACGTCCTACTGGCGAAACTACTCACTGTCAGGTGAAAAGAAGCGGCTGGTGACTCCACATGTATCGGAGGAGGCATATGGTAGTCTGCAGCCCTCCCCGGATCAGCAGAGGGGGTGGAGCAGTGACCGGGACGGCTCGGGAGAGCGGGGTGATTGGCCGGATACAATTGGGGAGAAAAGGGGGGGGGTCAACAACAACAAAAAAATTGGGGATGATGTTTGGGAGGCTCTAAAAGATTGTTTTGTGTGAGCTGAGTGAAAAGGTTCAGGCAGTGATAAGGTATATGAATTATTCTGAACATTCCTCCATTTAAGAGGGTCAAAACATTTATTTTTTTTAACAACATGTCCTACATTACCAAGGACTGGCCCACAGAATGTGAAAAAGTTTGCTTTCTGATCAGGTGATAAAGTAGAAATAAAATTCATCCAGGTTCAGATGAAAAGGTGAAGACAGCACTCAAAGACAAGCTTGAACGTCTGTTTCAGGCGAGGTCAGATTTGGTTTGCTTGGAGAGAAAGTTTTCTCTCAGATTTGTCAGTCAATTGAAATTGCCTCCGTCCAAAAAACAATGTAGTCAGTTTGGTGAGGTTCTTAACTTCCACAGCAGTTTGAACATGCATGACTTTAAAATGAAAAAAAGAAAAAAGGATGATGTAACTTCAGAATTCAGGAGAGCAACAATACTCTCCAACAGGTGGAAGAAGTCAACAGGGTGCTAAAGAGGGTGAAACTGAACAAATTCACTGGTCCAGATAGCATGGGAAATCAAGCACGCCAATCCCGTGAAGACCAACTGGCTCGGGTCTTTTGTGATTTGTTCAATTGCTCACTCAAAGAGTGTACTGTTCTAGGCCTATGGAAGTAATCGATTACTACATCTCCAGTTCCAGAAGGTCTCATCCAGTGTAACCTAATGACTTTTCTCTCCTGTGGGATGGGTGCCTTTCATTTAGCCAGTAGAAAGTGCAGAGAATACAGCATTAGACCCAATGCAGTTTGCACATCAGTGTAATAGCAGAGTAGATGATGCCCTTGTGACACTGCTTCACCTGGTCCAACCCTATCTGCAGAAACCAGAATCTTACATCAGGCGTGTAGTTTCATGTCACGGGTAAGAAACTTGGAAATGGAACTCAGCCCTGGTGTCATTTCATGGATAATGTCTCTCTGGACAGACAGATCGCCAAGGGTTCATCACAAAGGTCAATGCAGGTACATCAGGGCCATCTCAGCTGACTCATCACATGGTTCAGTGGTCTCTCCGGTCTTATTTACACTACACAGATGACTGCCGGAGTAACCACCCTCAGGCAACCTTCCTCGAGTGCTCAGATAACAATGTGACTGTGGATGCCAGTTACTCAACCTCCATCTACTGTTAACCAGTTACAACAACAGTGTGAGTCAAATTTCCTGAACATCAATGCGGAGAAGAAGAAAAAAGACATGGTCATTAATGCAGATACCATCCCAGGTGAGAAATCCCACCATAGTAACAAAACCAATAGGCAGAGTGAAGGAATGGAAATAACTGGGTTCCTTCATAGATGACAAACTGACCTTTGGAGCGAACTGTCAGAGTGCACGTTATATGTCAGTCAAGGCATTTTTTCCTCTGCGAGCTCAGAAAATTGAATGTCAGTCAGTCAGTACGGCAAGGTTTTTACACCTGCTTTATCAACCCATACCGACATTCAGCCAAACAACATGGGTTAGTTCCCGAAATAAAATCTGGCAAATGAAACTGGAGGGATGACATCATTAGGTGGAAAACTCATTGGACAGCCTCAAGGAAGTCTCAGACAACTTATTTAAGGAGTGAACCAGACGGAAAGGAGGAAAAAAAACACAAAAAAAACAACAACCTTCCATCGACCATCCTTAACTGTGTCTTGGAAACCTTGCCATCAGCACTGAGTCTTGATCCTTGGACTTGAAAGCAAGGAGAGCGCTAAACAATTTTGTACCCACATCTACTAGACTCTTAAATTGTATTGATCTGAATACAAACCGGAATGGTATGACAGTTTTATTTTTTTTTTGATTTACCTTCAATAATATTCCACTTTTACTTTTTTAATTCTTCCACAACCGAAGTCTCCGCCATCAGAAAAAAGTTATTCTATTCTATTCTGTGTGTGTGTGTGTGTGTGTGTGTGTGTGTGTGTGTGTCTTGGGGGTAAAACAAGGATGTACACAGACATATATGGAACCACGTGCACATGTGCGTGCACACATACACACATACAGATAAATGATGCAGGAGAGAGAGGAGTGTGGCAGAGCAGAAAGGAGGGGAAAAGAGAGATGGGAGACAAATATGCTCCTAAGATGTTATACGTGTCAGAATAGTTTATGGTAGCATTCATATGCAGATAGGTGGATAGGTGGGAATTCACAAATTCACAGCCTGTCATTTCTGTGTGTGTGGCATTTAAGAGCATGCTGGAAAGTGAGGTGTGTGGGTGGACAGAGGGTATGACGGGGGTTTGGAAGGCTTATTTAGGAGTTTGATCACTATTGGGGAAAAATAAATAAATTGAAAAATGAAAAACTGGTGTGAGGAACGGGAGCTAATGTACTGGATTATAAATTGTCTCATGTCATCTTCAACACAACCGGGGGGAACCTAAAGTTTATCGGCTGTGCAAGAACTAAAGGGGAATCTGAACCGAGGGTGCTTCAGATGCAGCCAGAGGCCCGCAACACAGCCAAGGCGTGAAAGCCCTCGATGAAATCTGAAAAATCAGTTCTTACACCAAAATGGAAACATGGCATCGAAGGAGAGAGAGGACTGATATCTTATGTCATGCATTTTGTCTCGGCTGCAAACCTGCCTCAACAATTTTGAGCCATTTGGAGCTGTGCCACTGCTTTTTGATCAAGGGGGAAAAGGGTGTCACCGAAAACAGTGCGGGGTGACATGAAAGCATGGATCCACAGCTTGTTAGAGGACAATTCAGCACGTATTAGTAGCAAGAGAGGTCGTTCCCTGAATCAGGAATCAGTAACACTTATATCGTTTCCCCCAGACTACAGCAGTGCAACACAAAGACAAAAACACTTATCCAAAAACTACAAGAACACATATATCCAAACTAGAACACATATATCCAGACTAAGAACACATATATCCAGACTAAGAACACATGTATCCAAACTAGAACACATATATCCAGACTAGAACACATATATCCAGACCAAGAACACATGTATCCAAACTAGAACACATATATCCAGACTAAGAACACATGTATCCAAACTAGAACACATATATCCAGACTAAGAACACATATATCCAAACTAGAACATACGTATATATCCAGACTAAGAACACATATATCCAAACTAGAACACATATATCCAGACTAAGAACACATATATCCAAACTAGAACACATATATCCAGACTAAGAACACATATATCCAAACTAGAACACATATATCCAGACTAAGAACACATATATCCAAACTAGAACACATATATCCTGACTAAGAACACATATATCCAAACTAGAACACATATATCCAAACTCTACTACTACTTTCGGCTACTCCCGTTAGGGGTCACCACAGCGGATCATCCGTTCCCATCTCTCTGCATCTTCCTCTGTCACACCAGCCACCTGCATGTCCTCCCTCACCACATCCATAAACCCCCTCTTTGGCCTTCCTCTTTTCCTCTTCCTTGGCAGCTCCATATTCAACACATATATCCAAACTAAACACATATATCCAAACTAAATGCATATATCCAAACTAAACAACAACAAAAATCCAAGTCCAAGAGAAAAAACGCCAGCAAGGATGACTGTCGGAACCGCCCGTTTCCATGGGCTAGCAGTTAGCTTAGCCTGCCCTGCTTCTGCATCCTGTCAGATCGCACTCGGTGTTTCCTCCTTGGGTGCAGCTCCGGGCAGGGCTGTGGTCCCTGGGCCCACCGGACGCAGCAGACGAAGTTCTCCCAGCCATCAAACGAAGACACAAACTTAGATGCAGACGTAGACAAAGACACCGCATGAACGATACTGGGTGAGGCCGTTGCAAACCTAAGTTCGTGCTGCCATCTTTCCACAGCGGAAGTGGAATGACCTGTGGCCTAGGGTTAATACATTTCCAGCAACAGGCCTTCCTGCTCCTCAAACGGGGTGCAATGAGATCCGCCCCCCTTTTTTTTTTTGGGAATTGATAAGTTTAAAATGTTGCTGACATTTCTTTTACACTACGAGTTTCAATGCTGTTTCGGTTTTATACAACTCTGCTGAGTTTTTGAATGGTAGCCCACACAGAGACCTAGTAAATTAGTTGATCCTCATCATCACGTCTGCTAGGGTTGTGATTTGCAGCTTAATGGGGCCGGGGTCGGTATGAATGCGTTTAAATGTATGTGTGGCTATATATGTGTATTTGTGAGCGAGCGTATATGTTTGTGTGTGTGTGTTTCAGTTTGCATATATGTGTGTGTCTAAGTGAGTCTGAGTATTTAATTGTGTCCACTGGGATCTCTGGTGTTGTTGTTCAACAGTTTTTGTGAATAGTGGGGCTCCCAGAGGTACCACTGTCTTGCACTAAAGGGCCACAGACCTTTAGCCACTTAATTCCTCAGTTTTTTGCCCCTCTTTCTCTCACATAAATATGTACATGCAAAGAACATACCAACAAGCATATCCACAACCACACATATCGAGATTCATGTAAAATGTATTTAAGGGCATATTTATCCCACATCATGCTATATCCATTGTCACCTCGTGTGCATATTCAGTCAATGCTTTTCTCATCCACACCAGAGGTGCACTTGAGCTCCATTGCAAGCTGTTTCCTGCAGAATTTGTAATGGATGCACATTAATTCAAAGCACTGGAGGCAACATGGAGCAACGAAATGAAAACAGGAACCCTCTATTCAGACCCATGGACAGCAGGTTTGTAAAGGCACTAAACATTTCGACAGATACTGATGAGATGGTAAAAATGTTTTTTTTAGCATTCAGGCATTGAACTAAAATGGTATTAATTTTTGATAGCTTTGATTCAATGGTGTCCATTGAGTCACATTGAACTTACCGTTTCAGAGACAAGGACAAGAGCAGGAAAGGGACATGAGAGAGCTACAGGGCGTGTGTTTGCGAGAGAGAGGGGGGAGGGGGGGGAGGGAGAGAGCAAGTTAGAGAGAGAGCGAGAAAGAGAGGGCGGCAGAGAGTGAGAGAGGGTGTGAGAGAGAGAGGGAGAGAGAGAGAGAGAGAGGGACGGAGCGAGAGAGAGCGAGAGGGTGGGAGGGAGCGAGGGAGAGAGCAAGTGAGAGAGAGCAAGAAACAGAGGGTGATAGAGAAGGGATGAGAGAGAGAGAGAGAGAGAGAGAGAGAGAGAGAGTGAGTGTGTGAGGGGGGTTCTCATGATATTTTTATTTCCAGTGGAAATGAGGATTGATTTATCACTAATTTACAACTTAGCACTCTATTACTATTAGCCATTCCAAATATAGTTTTCATTTACTACACCTGTTCATCGCTGTTCTTGAGAAATTTCTCATCACCCGCTCTCTTCCTTTTTAATCACCGACCAACGGGTCTAAAATTAGGCTGTACATCAAACTGGTAATCACTGTTTGATCTCACCTGGGAAAAGCTTTCTTGTTCTCCCTCTATCTCTGCTTCATACACACACACACATGCGCACATACTGTTGACCGCCAATTAACTAGACAGGGGTTTAAACAAGCAGGCATGCTCCAGACGGCCATGTTTAAAAATAGAGCCAGTTCAATGCTAACATGTCAAAACACATCCCTCACCTCAGCTGTCACCACAGCAAGAGGGTCTCTCTCTCTCTCTCTCTCGCGCGCTCTCTCTCTCTCTCCAACTCACGCTCTGCCTCATTCTCTCTTACCCAAACACTTTCTGTCTCTCTCTTTCTCATATTTCTAATGAAACGCTGGAGGTTTCTGGGGATCAAAACTGTAAACTGGTGCTATAATATTTTGTACCCACTGATTCCCGTATTTTCTGTGGTATATATAGACGTGGGCTCCTCCATTCTGACAGCGGATCAGTGCAGGAGTTATCCGGGCAGCCATGCAGCCTCGGTTGCCCTTTGCCACTGACTTTGGCCATTATGCTC
Organism: Lampris incognitus; assembly: GCF_029633865.1. Classification (NCBI taxonomy): domain Eukaryota; kingdom Metazoa; phylum Chordata; class Actinopteri; order Lampriformes; family Lampridae; genus Lampris; species Lampris incognitus. Next base: position 22,413,471 of record NC_079223.1, on the reverse strand, counting down.
TAAAAACGATCATACGCCCTGTAACCAAATAGGATTTTGTGCCCCGAACAGCTGGTTGTAAGCACTGGGGTCCAAAACCACACATTTGTCACTGATTTAATGCACCATACCTTAGGGCTGTCACTTACACAAAATAAAATCAATCCAGTTTCATTTTTGGAACACAAATGTAAGCAAGTTGGAATTTATATTTGAATTTGTGAGTCAAAAATATCTCGGATTTCAAGAGTAAATAAAGGCCAATCCAGTCGCGAGCAGTCTGTCTATGTTTTTATTTTTCTATCTGCATGGAGAAGTGGGTATTGGGGCATGATCAGAGACAGTGATATTAAGGAAAATTGGATTAGTAAAAGGACTCTCCAGACAATCAGGCTCATTGTCGTTGCCCTCCATTTTGCAAAACTCAACTATTATCTAAATGACTATATCTGCTTCTTGAGTGATATCAGTTTTCATAATTATTGTTGCACTTCCAGTATTCCCTCATTTTAGATAGATAGATAGATATTCATTGTAATTAAAAACAATGTGCAAGCACCTGTTAAAAATGAAATAAGGGCTAAAGCTTTGCCAAACAGTGCAATACAGACATAGACAAACACAGCAAACACAGTAAAAGATAAACACAGATGAAGACCAAAAGCTAAAAATAAGTTAAAAAAGAGCAAGAGTACAAAATATTTAAAAATATCTACAGACATTCAGTGGGTGGCCAGGTTCAGGTGGGCAACAGCCTGGGGAAAGAAGCTGTTTTTGAGCCTGGTACTGCAGGCTCTGAGGCTCCTGTAGCACCTCCCAGAGCGCAGGGGGGAGAACAGTCCATGGTTGGAGTGGGTGGGATCTCTGCTGATGCTGAGACCCCTTCGAAGGCATCATTTGTGATAAATGTATTTTATGGCTGGGAGCTGGGTTCTGGTGATATGCTGGGCTGCCTTGACGACCCGCTGCAGAGCTTTCTGGTCTACTGAGGTGCAGTTGCCATACCACACTGAGATGCAGCTGGTCAGGATGTTCTCTAAGGTGCAGTGTTAGAAGTAGGTGAGAATTTTGGGGGATAGATGGGTGCTCCAGGCGTTGTTGGGCCTTTTTCACAAGGGCCTGGGTGTTTAATGTCCAGGAAAGTTCCTCACTGATGTGGACTCCACGGAATTTAAAGCTGGAGACACGCTCCACTTCCACCCCACTGATGTGTATGGGGGAGTGACTGCAGGTTCTAGACCTCCTGAAGTCCACAATCAGTTCCTTCGTTTTCTGCACACTGAGAACAAGATTGTTGGTAGCGCACCATGATGTGAGATGCTGAATATTGTCGCTGTAGGCCGTCTCGTCATTGTTGGTGATACAGCCAATGACTGTGGTGTCATCTGCAAATTTAACTATTATGTTTGAAGGGTGAGTTGGCAGACAGTCATGGGTAAAGAGGGAGAAAAGGAGGGGGCTCAGAACAAAGCCTTGAGGGGCACCTGAGCTGAGGGTCGGGGTTGACAAGGTGTGGTCACCTAACATAACAGCCAGAGGTCTGTTGGTCAGCAAGTCCAGGATCCAGTTACAGAGAGAAGGATTGAGGCCAAGGGAGAGGAGTTTGGTGGTTACTTTGGCGGGGATAATAGTGTTGAAGGCAAAGCTATAATCTATATACAGCATCCAGATGTATGTGTTGTTAAGTTCAAGGTGTGTCAGAGCAAAGTGCAGAGCAGTGGCAATGGCATCCGTGGTAGACCTTTTGGGATGGTAGGCAAACTGATGTGGGTTGAATGTGGGGGGGGGGTAATGTTTTTGATGTGAGCCAGAACCAGTGCCTCAAAGTACTTTATGGCAATGAGGGTGAGTGCTATGGGTCGGTAGTCATTCAGACATGTGGGTGTTGATTTCTTGGGGACAGGAAAGATAGAGGTGGTCTTAAAGCATACAGGGACTACGGATTGGGACAGTGAGAGGTTAAATATAGTAGTGAGGATCTCAGCCAGCTGGCTGGGGCATTCCTGGAGGACCCGACCAGGTATGCAGATAGATAGATAGATAGATAGATAGATAGATAGATAGATAGATAGATAGATAGATAGATAGATAGATAGATAGATAGATAGACAGACAGATATGTTTATACGAAATATCAAATTCCATGATTCGTTTTAGAAACATGCAAATTTAAATTTAACTTTGATGGGGCATCTGGGTGGTGTGGCAGTCTATTCCGTTGCCTACCAACATGGGGATTGCTGGTTCAAATCCCCGTGTTACCTCCGGCTTGGTTGGATGTCCCTACAGACACAGTTGGCCATGTCTGCGGCTGGGAAGCCGGATGTGGGTATGGCATGGTCAGAATCAGAATGTGTCGTGGTCTCTGCACTAGAGCCTCCTCTGGTCAGCCAGGGCACCTGTTTGGGAGGGAGGGGGAACTGGGGGGTATAGTGTGATCCTCTCATGCATTACGTCCCCCTGGCGAAACTCCTCACTGTCAGGTGAAAAGAAGCGGCTGGTGACTCTACATGTATCAGAGGAGGCATGTGGTAGTCCGCAGTCCTCTCTGTATTGGCAGAGGTGGTGGAGCAGCGACCGGGATGGCTTGGAAGAGTGGGGTAATTGGCCTGATCCAATTGGGGAGAAAAGGGGAGAAAAAAGACCCCCCCCCCCCCAAAAAAAAAACAAAAAAAAAAAACTTTGATATTTGAACTTGAAGTGACAGCCCTATCACACCTACAAACCCATACACATCCACACCCACGTAGTTCACCAGCAGATCCAGAACTGTAGTTAAATGCAACTAAACATGAAGAACCGACTGAATTGGTTCCAAAATACAACATAATCCCGGTTCATAAATGATCAGACCAAAGGTTCATTAATAGCGATGACGATGACAACCTTTTACAGGGCGGACAGAGTTTCTAACAGCTGGGGCCGGGCGATATGGACAAAGTCAAATATCACAATATTTTTGGACCAACTACTGCGATATCGACATTGTGATGATATTGTGGGGATGACTGTTGGTACTAGTGCTGCACGATTAATCTAAAAACAATCGCGATGTCAGCCTGTGCAATTATATAACTGCAAAAGGCTGCGATTTAATTAAATAATACAATATGCGTGTGTGAACGTCTGTTCGTGTGCAGTCCGCATATCTACGCCCATAATTAAGAGATGACCAATCAGTCTCTGTTTAGGCAGTGAGCGCGTGCAGTCTACGGTCACATGAATATCCGGCGTGCTTTGCGCAGACCAGAAAGAAAGGGAAAAAAAATGGATACCGAGTACAATGAGCAGGTTAACGCCAATGAACTGGTGGCAAAAAAAGAAGAAAAAAGCGCGACCTCTGTTATATGGCGATGTTTTGGATTCAAGCTCAGCGATATTGAGCAGAAAGAGGTACTGTGGGAAACATGCAAAATTAAAGTCGCCACATTTCGCGGCAACACGAAAAACTTGTATTATTTGTACATGTACACATTTGTTTATTACATCGCAATGGCAAATCGCGATATTGTCCACAATAATCACAACATGACTTTTTCACACAAATCGTGCAGCACTACTTTCGCAAAACACTTACACAATCAGATTTTTGATAAATAGTCACCAGTAATGCCTATATAATTAAGTGGGTAAAGGCAAATAATAGAACAGTTTGGTAAGTTCATAAAATTACGTCACTTTACTGTAATGCAGCTTTTAAACCAGGAAAAGACAACACTTATGCCATATCACGATATTACAATATCCAAGCTCCCAGACGATATCGAGTCTCACATCACGATATCGATATAATGTCACTATATATTTTCTGCTAACAGCAAAAGTTAAAAACTTGAACAAAGGGAATAATAAATAAATACAAAGGGAATAAAGGGAATGAATAGAAACATGAGAAAAAATGAAATAAAAACAGATTTAAAAAAAAATAGGTTTCAAAGGATGGATCAAGTAAAAGCAAGTTCAACAGTGAGTTTTAAAAGGGATAAAAAAAAAACAAAGTTGGTGAGCATCAGGGCATCTGTGCTCTAAGATGCCCTGAGTTGCAAAAGTTGCCCTCAGAGACACACACACACACACACACATACACACACACACACACACATGCACACATATAGGGCAACAAAACCAGAGATCCCAAAGGACACAATTAAATACTCAGTCACTTAGACACACCCATGTATGCAAACTCACACACACAAACACACACACACACACACACACACACACACACACACACACACACACACACACACACACACACACACACACACATTTCTTCTTGGTGGTTTTCTCTTGTGAATTGAGATCTTACACAATGGTTCATTGTGAAACTGAAACACATATCATTAGTATGCTGTTGCACTTTGGTTTATTTAAAGCCACAGTAGCTGTAAATAAACCTGGTGATAGTGCTTGTCCATGTGCGTACCCACAACCCATTAAATATCATGCATGTTTGTATGCAGTATGTGGTAGTACCTATGTAAACATGCCTGTGGAGGCACATACAATATCTGTATTCTGTGTCCCTAAGTATGCATGAAGATGAACTTGTATTTAGATTTGATGTACTTGTATTTTGACATAGAGTACAGGCTGTGACAACACATTTCCTCAGGTAGGACAATATTCTACCGAGCTCTCTATCTATCTGAACTTAATGTTTACTAAGTTCCTGTTTAACAATAAAATGAGTATAATGTATGATGTATAATGTATGATGCGATTTGCCGCATTTATTTATTCGATTTAATTTCATTCCATCCTAAGCACTGTTCAATAAGTTGACAGATAGGTGCTTAGAGTCTGGTGGTCAAGGACAAGTCAACACAAACACACACACACACACACACACACACACACACACACACACACACACACACACACACACACACACACACACACATCCAATCCTTACAGATGACACTGCTCTTTGACATCTTTTACTATGAAAAATGTGAATAAAATTTACATACAGTTTAAATTGTTTCTAGTGAGACATGGAGAGGAGACAGATGTTGAATCTCATTAGATATTTCTTACACCCTTGGGTAGTGCAAACGTGGCCCATAAAGTGTTTCAACAGACTATATTATAGAGCAAAACACTAAAGCATAGTAGTAACCCTCCCCCCACCACCACCACCTCCCATTTCAAAACGCATAGACATTGTGAGGATTTAGTTATTTGTGCCAGTGGCAGAACCAATGACTATTTATTATTATGAGTCTGTGCTAGGACAGTAAAAGATCAGCAGTCTCCATGAGGCTTGAGGAAATTTGGGAGAAGTAGAAAACATGTATTTCCCCGAAACACCCTTCTTTTGCTTAAATTTGTTTTGTTTTTTTATTTACCTAAAATAAAGGGAGAAAAAACCCTGTGTTCCATTTTTGTGTTCTATAATTATACTGTAAAAAGCTGAAAAGATGAATCACTCCATAAAGGTGTCTAACTAAGGATAACTGTGTAAACTGCTTCTATCAAGTGATTCAAAATTAAGGGGAAAAAAAAGGTCGGTAGAGGACGCTCTAAGTTTAGCTGTCAACACGCATCGCTTTCGCAGCATACCATGAAGTTCACAGGTCAGAGATAGAGCTAGTACCATGAAGAGATGATGAGCATTGCTAACTACTGTGTTAAACATTTTGCACAGGTAACCCCCCCCCCTAAAAATAAATGTGTTGCACCAGTTTGGGCCCAGTGCTTCATTCAGGACCTGTAACATATTTTGGCAAGTCAACCAGAATGAGGCAAAAGACGCATCGCCTCCAACAGCATCCTTCATAAAGAACCAAACCTTCATCAACCTTAAGTGAGATGGATAGCAGCCAGCTCCCATGTGACAGAGTGAGCACAGCCATATGGCCGCTGGGGATGAGTCTCTCATGGATGTCTGCAGGTACCTGAAATGTGATGGCCTGGACAGTGGAGAGCCCCGCAGTAAGGCACAAAGGGTGCTCATCAAGATGGCAGAAAGTGTGCTGGATGAGATTTAGGAAAATCAAGATGATGATGAGGTTGGTTAGTTTTTCACTGACCTACTAACATTTATTGAGAGACAAAACAAAGGATACCAGACAAGGAACAATCCTCAGAGGAGCTTGCTCCAAAGAAAGGACTTGAGGGAAACTACTTCTTGTCATGCAACCCTCTCCAACAGACCACACACTCTCCACTCAAGAGCCGACCACAGCTAACTCACACACTGCCCGAGGTAATATTGAGAAGGGAGTTTAAATTTTGTGGGCAAATTGGAGAAAGTGGGCATATCTCAGTTTAGTCTGCCAGTTTGAAGTGGGGATAGAAAAAGGACACACTGAGACAGAAATTGTGGAAGCTGTAATCAGGGTTGTCAGTCCAGTGGTTCCCTTGAGAGACATGTTGGGATTCACTCCTGTATGTCTGTTATGTTTATCTGTTGTCTTGTTTCACCGCCATTTATTGTAAAGCGACTTTGAGTGTTAAAAAGTGCTATATAAGTTTGATTTTTATTATTATTATTATTATCATTATTTTTATTACCAACCGTGGGTTGACCCTCACCATTCTGAAGGGTCACTACAACGTAGACAGCTCCACTTACCTCTACCACCATCTTATAAACATCTCCCAAGAGCCTAAATAGACTGCCCTGAACTTAATATCCTGTGTAATTGAGCTTAAGGAGGAACTCTTCTCATCATCATCATCATCATCATCATCTGTTCCATAACCTATGGAGGTCGTAGGAGCACAGCTGATGCCTCAGCGGTTGAGTCATCATTGTGTTTCAGTAGGGGGAGTACCTGGTGGTCCTTATCTCCTCTCCAGGTATGGATGGCCATTGGCTCACAAAGGAACTCATCCGCCCTTTGACAGGTTTTGTTTTTAGTCCTGCTGGGTGTCCACACACCGTCTTCACAACAACCCAAGAGTTGAAGTGGGGGTGCTGGTTTAGTCACCGACGACCCAACGGTTGCAGTTTAATGTTGTACCCAGGACCCAGGAACTCTTATGGAAGGCAGCAAATGAGGAAACTGATGATGTACAGAGGAGCCACCATTCAGTGCAAGTTCCTCTGTTCAATTGAAACTGGACCATTAAGTGACTCTTTGAAATGCCATACCCTGACCCTCCTCAGTGATGTGAGAATAACAGATGAAGAAATAATAGGGGGTAAATGAAGCTGCAAAGGTTGAAAGTCAGAGGCAGGAGAGGCAGAAAAGGTTCACTGCTGCTAAATACCCCAAAGTGCAGGAGCTCCAATTTGAAATTCAGACAGACAGACTCCAAACGTGCTCAAAGCCGCTTTAAACCAAAAGAGTCCAACTCAGCAGTGGTAGTCAAAACAGTGAAAGGAAAGAGACTAAATCTGACAGCATCAATGCACAGCAGTTAACATGGAAGAGTTTTGTACAGAAATGAAGCAGATGTTCCTTGCAGTAATGAAGACAAGTCCCTGACCTCCTGGACCGAAGCAGTGAGAGAAAGGCTAGCAAAAAAAGCACAGAAGAGAAGGTAGGTGAAAATTGTTCACACTGTTTCAGATGTGGGCAAGAGGGCCACTTCTCTCGTGGATGCAGAATGCGGAGAAACTTATTGGGAAATGGGTGAGGACAACTGAGGCAGAACCACCAGTAGTCCAGGATGAAGCATCTCAAAATAAGGATTTTTCAACCAGCCCAAAACCTCTGCCAATGACAGCACCCAGAGAAAAAGCAGCAGAAGCCTATTTAGTTGTGAATGCAGTTTACTATCTACCCCCCCCCCCAGTCACAATTAGTGGGCCTTGTAGGAAACAGATCTATGGTAAACTGGTTTATGGACAGTCAGCCAGTTAAAACATTGTGGAACACAGGGGCACAGTCTAGCATTATAAATGATTCCTGGCAACAGAAACACCTGCCCCAAACAGTTACCCAACCTATTTCAGAGCTTTTGGGGGAGGGGACACTGACAGTTCTCACTGCCAATGACACACCCATCCCATAAATTGGCTGGATTGAGATCATCTTTTGGCTGGACAGTGACCCTCACATGACAAGTGATCTACAAGTGCCAATGCTTGTGTCTAGTGGCCCAGCAGTCATCAGTGACATATAGATTACAATATCATAGAGACCATCATCAACAGAAATGAGGGAAAGACTAAAGGTGGAAGAAAGTAGCTAAAACACAAAATGAGCACAGCATTTGCCATAACAGTGAAAACTGCTCAGAAGTGGTGAAGTTGATGAAGAACAGTGTTTCAGACCCAAAGACTGATGTGGTCTGCACAGATGGGAAAAGAGTGCTCTTGCCAGTCAATCAAGTCATCACCGTCTATGCCCAAGCACATGTGGGTTCACAAGTTCACAGCCAAGAAATACTTTTTTCACCTGACATGCTTAACCTTCCATCAGAGGGTGTGGTCTTCAATGAAGTGCTGGTGCGGATCCCAGAAAGGAAAGTACTGTATGTACCAATACCAATGACAAACACCACTGACCAAGCTATCTACCTGGACTGTCATAAAGTTGTTGGACACCTAAAATCAATCAGTCAAGCTAGTGTACTCAGCAGCCATTCAGACCAAAGAGAATAAACCAACACCTGACAAGACAGACAGCATGGAGTTCAAGTCCAACAAGGCAACTGGCAAATCACATGCGTTACAACCTGGTACCAAGCAAGAGGAAAGATGAATAACATGGGACCCCCCTGTAGATCTCAAACACCTTCCAGAGGGTCAACAGGAAGTGGCAAGGACTGTTGAGGGAGGAGGGTCAGGCCTTTGTATTTGATGGCGACAACGTAGGCTGCATCCATCTCTCAAGATGCATATCAGCCTCTGCAACACAAGTCCAGTGCAAAAGACCTACATGTATGTTCCAAAGCCTCTTCACAATGAAGTAAAATAATATCTGCAGGAGTTGTTGAACGCACGGTGGATCACCCAATCTCATTCGCCATAGTCATCGCCTGTGGCATGTGTCCAGAAAAAAGGCAGCAGCCTGCACCGCTGTTGTAACTATAGAGAACTCATCTGCAAGTAAGTTCCTGACCATCATCCCATACCAAGAATCCAGGACATGTTGGATGCACTGGGAGGAAGCTCAGGGCTTCTTCGATGAAGAGAGCTGCCCATTGACAGCCTTTTTCATGCCCTGAGGGCTCTATGAATGGCTCCGTATACCTTTTGGTCTGAGCTCTGCACTGGCAGAATTTCAGAACATGGAACACTGTTTGGCTGGGCTGAGAGACACGATTTGCCTCCCGTACCTGGATGACAACCCTGTACACAGCAGCAGCTTCAAAGAACACTTGGAGCATGTCTGTTTAGTCCTCCAGTGTGCCAAGGAGCATTATTTTCAATTGACTCCGAAGAAGTGTGAACTTTTTAAGCCCAGTGTGAAGTTTCTTGGCAAGTTGATGACAGGAGAAGGTTACACCATGGACCCCGTGGAGATGACACCTGTGAGGGCTCTAAAGGAATGAACACCTGCCACTGCTGGTGATCTACGCCAGATGCTTGGGTTCCTCTGCCATTACCAACCCTTTATCCACAACTTTGTCCACATAGTCCACCCACTGTACAATATTATAACTGTCCCAAACCCTAGAGAACACACCCCAGACCAGTCAACAGAAAGACAGAAGAAGATAGTAAGACACACCCGTACATTGGACCAACTCCCACCAGGAAGAGTTGAACCAGCTGGTTGATGCACTCATAAAGCCTCTTGTCCTTGGTTATCCTGACTTCACCCAACGATTTGTGTTACATTGTGGCACATCCCAGGTTGATTTGGGTGTTGTGTTGTATCAGCGTCAGCAAGGGATGATGAGAGAATTACCATATGGCCCCCCGCACCCTGAGTCCGTCAGAGAAGAGGTACCATCTCCACTCCAGGAAGGTGGAGTTTTTAGCATTAAAGTGGGCCATCTGTGAACATTTCTATGATTACGTGTACCACGCTTCATCATTTGTTGTGTACACAGACAACAACCCATTGACATATGTGCTCATCTACGATGTGTACTACCTCTTTAAATCAGATGTGCAATACAAATCTTTGTGTCTCTAGAAAATGTCAGGAGACATTTAATTTTTGGGGGGAGAGTGTGACCCATAAGGGGTTTCAACAGGCTATATAGTAGTACCCCTCCCTCATTTCAAAATGTATAGACATTGTGAGGATTTATTATTATATTTGCCAGAGGCTGAACCAAAGACTTTTGTTCATGTAAATATACAAATAAATGTATATAAATAATAATAAATGTAAATATACAAATATATATGTATAAATATGTGTGTCTGTGCTAGGACAGCAAAATGTCAGCAGAGGACACTAAGTTTAGCTGTCAACACACATCGCTTTCGCGGCATACAGTGAAGTTCGGCTGTCACAGACAGAGCTAGTGCCGCGAAGAGATTATGAGCATCGCTGACCGTGTTTCACAGATAACCACCCTACAAATAAATGTGTAGCATCAGTTTGGGGCCCAATACTTCTTTCAGAACCTGTAACACAAATTTAGACATTTGCAGCAGTCACTCATCAATTCATGGGCTCAAAGTCCCCATAGTTTAACTCAGTGGCCTTTGTGTACTGACAGGAGACATTTGTGTCAGAGAAAAATGTGGTCAAAATGACAGCTAAGCAGAAGAGCCTCCACTTAAATTCCAGGCCTCGCACTGTCCTTCCTGTGATCACTTACTCAGACAGATGAGAGAGATGCTAAATATAAAACAATAGCTTTAGCTTGCATGTTGCTCCTTCACATTGGAAAAATAAAAAAGGCGTGCGTGTGTGTGTGTGTCTCTGAATGTATAAATATTAGAGAGTATGTGAAGTATGTGTGCATATACAATATGCATACATCTGCAGAACTATTGTTTGTTCACTGTTAACCAAGATCAGGGACCATCTTGAATGAGTGAGAAAATACTGATGCTCCACTGCATATCGATTAAAAAAATGACATGGAAAACTGGTAATGTTCTGTCTCTATAGTTTGGCCATTTCGAGAAATTTTTTTTTAAATAAAAACTTATACCAATGCTAAATTGTATGATAGTCAGTCCTTTAAAATGATTAGGCAAAATGTTGTAGTGCTAATATCATACACATTTAACATGACTGTTCAAAATGTTTATTGTCCATTAATATATTTGCTACGGTATACTGTATTATCCTGGTACAGACACTCAAGATGGTGGCATTTGGATCAGTGCATTCTAACAATTATATCGTAATATGAAAGTCTAATCCAAAATTGTCCAGCATGCCTGATAAAGTCAAAATTCAGTTTATTTGTATAGCCCCCCCCCGCCACAAAAAAGCCCCCAAAAAAGTAGTGCCAAAGGTGCTTAACCTAGATTTTTATTATATATATATATATTTTATAGTTAGTTCAATCAGACAAGTCCCATATAAATTAAAGCCGTTTTAATGAAATGCAGCATAGTGGATTGGGCATCAGGGCCCTGATTCGCTGGCAGAAACGATCGCGGAATGACGACTGCAAAAATTCCCAAATTGAGAAACTAAGAGAAACAGAGCCCACCGGTGGATGCTGGGGAGGTCGTGGTAGCAAAAGAATATGCACAGGTAGGTGCACAATGAGCAGCCAGCTGATCTGATTGGTAGATGTGACCACAACTCTTTAGGCCGACTGAACAAGAGTGCCATTTGAGCTGTCTACCATCAAATACCAGTAAGTTAATATGCTGAACTTATCATAAATGGGTATAACATACTGTAGCAAATTCTGGGGGCAGTCTGGGAGACCGTCGCCACAGCCAGGACGCGAACCTGTGTCTCCCACTCCGCAAGCAACAACTTTAACCAGTCGACTAAAGGGTCCGACCCGTTAGTCAAGAACCAACGTGTCTACTTATCTATGAACGTTACACTACCCCCCCTCCTTCGGGAAGCGTGTCCCCGCGCTTACGCATATCAGCTCCTTCACGCCTCTGGGCGCACGCACTTCCAATGACCTCACGGTCTCACCATCCCACTTTTGACACCAATGTAGTGAATTATGGGGGGCAGCTCAGGTACCGCCACAGCCGGGACGCGAACCCGTATCTTCCGCTTCGCAAGCGACAACATTAACCAGTCGACTAAAGGGTCCGACTCGTTAACCAAGGACCAGCGTGTCTACTTATCCATGCACGTTACAGTCGACTGAAGGTCGACTAAAGGGTCCGATCCTACTTATCCATGCACGTTACATTAGTGTAACGTGCATGGATAATTAGACATGGACAATTTGCTACATTGGTGTCAGAAGTGGGATGGTGAGACCATGAGGTCATCGGAAGCGCGTGCGCCCAGAGGCGTGAGGAAGCTGATATGCCGAAGCGCGGGGACGCGCTTCCCGAAGGGGGGGGGGCAGTGTAACATAGATGGATAAGTAGACATGTTGGTCCTTGACTAACGGGTCGGACCCTTTAGTCGACTGGTTAACGTTGTCGCTTGCGGAATGGAAGACACAGGTTCGCGTCCCGCCTGTGGTGACGGTTCCCAGGCTGCCCCCGAATTCGCTACAATACTATGTAATAGCCTTCACACCTTAAATGTGTCTGTGCGTGAGTTTGTGTTTGAATGTATCAATATGAGAGAAAGAATGTGTGCATACACGGTATATGTGTGTATTTGGAGAAATGCTGTTGCGTGCTAATGAAGCACCTGGGCTTTAGTAGCATGGCACCAGTGCTTTACCCTATAGAATAAAGCACAGGTGGTAAATAGTAATTTGCAGGTACAATTTAACCAGAGGCTGGGAACTGTAATGCAGTGCTAGAAAAAAAGCTAAAACTCCTCGTCCTTTTCTAGGACTATTTTGCAGCACAGCCGGTGGGGCTGTCCCAGGGTTTGCAACTGTCACTGGTGATTCAGTCTGGAATTGCATATGGATAGATCACGAAACGGATGAATAAATTGTGTATTAACAATTGAAGTGATGGGAGAGCAGTTTAAAGACAAAAAGCCCGAGCCCTCAGCACCAGGGAGAGTACAAGATTAGAAATCTCCACATTACCAAATTATATAAAATGTGTGGCCACTGGGACGTCCGGGTAGCATAGCGGTCTATTCCGTTGCCTACCAACACAGGTATCGCCAGTTCGAATCCTCATGTTACCTCCGGTTTGGTCGGGTGTCCCTCCAGACACAACTGGCCGTGTCTGCGATTGGGAAGCTGGATGTGAATATGTGTCCTGGTCGCTGCACTAGCGCCTCCTCTGGTCGGTCGGGGGTGCCTGTTCGGGGTGGGGGAACTGTGAGAAATAGCGTGATCTCCGCCTGACAGATTGCCCGCGCCCCCCTACCTGCCCGCTCCCCTCTCATTGAAAATGAATTACTTTGGCGCATCAACCACCCCTCGTCCGAAGACCATTACGGGCGAAGTGTTTCTGGTATAGTAATGTTAAACCAAGCAAACGACTTTGACTCTAGAAAATAGCTGAGTAATCGAAAACCGGATGTTTTATAGGGGTGTTTCCATGGAGATGCATCTTAAATTACTCTCTGATTGGTGCGCGATGCTAATCTCCATGTTGATTGGACAGCTGCTCAAGTTCACAGCCATATTGAATGACGTCCAACTGGGCCAGCCACACTCCAACTAACCTGGCATGAACCAAGCCAAGGTAAGATTTGGCTATGTGTGTGTGTGTGTGGAGTAGACTAGTTCTTGTGTTCTTTTTGTTTATTTCTGGTTCTTGCTACCATTCTGATTCTCCTCTTCATGTAAACCCTTGTTATTGCTTTTTTAAACCATGACAAAACATTTTAGTTTTGATTCTGGAAACAACACATCTTTGATTTTCATTAGCAAATGAACCTGTGTGCCCTTTACTGGGTTAGTGTATGTCTTAACATTGTGAAACTGTGAGTATTTCCCTGGGTGGAAGTCCCGGGGTGGTGTAGTCAGGCTATATCCTTAAATCTGACCGAAGCTCCTGCTCCCGCCACATGTGTAAACTGCATATTTTTGCGAACCCTGATGGTAAATTGAGTCCAAATATGTGCACATGATTAAGTGCATGTGCGCGTATGCTTGATCAAGCCCATGGCATCAAAATCTCACTCCAGCCAGGTACCATAAGTTGGCTACCCTCTTAAAAATCCTCTTCCATTCTCTTGTACTGTTTTGAATGAATTCTATCCAGCTCAATTTTCAGGTTCACAGGGCGACCACTATGCATTTCCTTAATGGTTCGACAGTTCTGACTCACCAGTTTTCTGGTACACTAAACATGTTTTGCGCATATGTTCCAACCTCAATTGCAGCTGTTTCTCTGTGTGGGCCGGAGTTGTACACTACTTTGGGATTTTCCAAAAGCTAAACAGAGGTCCGGACAAACAGGTGGCACCTTTACAGCAATGTGAGCAGTGCAGGTTTGTCGTTTTGAGACAAGGGGTGAAAAGAGACCACAATACTTCATCGTCTACAACAACAACAGCAACAACAATAGTACAAGTGTCAGGTGAGACAAATGAGGCTAAAAAGACATTTCTCTCTCAATACATGCCGTACCAGGTTTCCATTATCACAAATTCCATTGAGTCATTAGCTCCATATACCCAATTCCACAAGCTCAAATTGGCTAGCAGCAGAAGAGAGAGATAAGAATGAGAGTGACAGAGAGAGAGAGAGAGAGAGAGAGAGAGAGAGAGAGAGAGAGAGAGAGAGAGAGAGAGAGAGAGAGAGAGAGAGAGAGAGAGAGAGAGAGATGAAGACAGAGGGAAAAGGGTAGAATCAATGAGAAATATGGTAGTAATAGGTGAGGCACTGAGCTGATTCACATTGACAAAGACAGACCAGGTCAGAGGGGCGGACAATAAGATAAAAAAATAAACTAAAAATAAAAAACACCAGAAACCGAAGAAGAGAAATCTGCAAAGGCAGTACATGCACTAGAATCAGTAGCAATGGCAGCAGTAGTTGTCATATCAGTAGTACAAGGAATGGTAATATGCACAAAGGGAGCAGTAATAGTGGAGGTCATAATGGTATTAGGAGTAGGGAATAAAAAAAAAAAACAACAATGATTATGGAAGCTGGATTATTAGCTGCAGTTAGTCTTGATAGTTGTACAAATATTGGCAGTGCAGCAATATTTCATAGTCATGTATTATATTGACAGAAACAACTTTGACCTGCTAAATCGAC
Organism: Lampris incognitus; assembly: GCF_029633865.1. Taxonomy (NCBI): domain Eukaryota; kingdom Metazoa; phylum Chordata; class Actinopteri; order Lampriformes; family Lampridae; genus Lampris; species Lampris incognitus. Next base: position 22,398,345 of record NC_079223.1, on the reverse strand, counting down.
AGTCACAAACTTTAACGTGCAACAGAATTCACTGCACCCTGAGATCTAATTACTGACAGAAAGAGGATAAATGAAAGGAGAAGGGAAGTAAAAGAGTGACACTAACTGTAGTATGCCCATTAAACCATGCCTGGCTTCGTTAGAAGCAACCGCTCCTGGCCATGTACCCATCCAATTGCATCATGGCACGGATGAATGACACCACCCTGATGCGGGCCTGAAGCCAATAACAGGCATTTGGCTTGGAGGTTTAAACAGAGGACAGCTGAATTGAGCAGCATTGACTGTCAGCCAGTGTTATGACACATCTTGTCAGTGTCACTGAATGGAGACCCACAAGGAGTCCACAAGGTGAAGGAGACAGCGATAAAGGAGGAAGCTAAAAGGGCGGGGTGGTGTGGAAGTGGTGGTGGTAGTGAGGGTGTAGTGCAATGATTTCCTTACAATTTCCTGTTGCTGAAGGAATATATTTGGAAACGGGTGGTGCAAATATTAGCACGGTATCTGCACTTATCCCTGTTACTTATAATACTGTCAAGATACAGAGTAGGGCTGTCACTTTGACAAAAAATCCTGTTATCCTGATATATGGACTAGAAATGTAAGCCTCACAGCCAGAAGGTCCTGGGTTCAAGCCCCAGGGTAGTCCAGCCTTAGGGGTCGTGTTGGGTCGTCCTCTGTGTGGAGTTTGCATGTTCCCCCCGTGTCTGTGCTCCGGTTTCCTCCCACAGTCCAAAGACATGTAGGTCAGGTGAATCAGCCATACTAAATTGTCGCTAGGTGTGAATGTGTGTGTGTGTGTGTGTGTGTGTGTGTGTGTGTGTGTGTGTGTGTGTGTGTGTGTGTGTGTGTGTGTGTGTGTGTGGTGTGTGTGTGTCAGCCCTGTGATGGCCTGGTGGCCTGTCCAGGGTGTCTCCCCACCTGCCGCCCAGTGACTACTGGGATAGGCTCCAGCATCCCTGTGATCCTGAGAGCAGGATAAGTGGTTTGGATAATGGATGGATCTGCATTTATGTCACACATGAACTTGAAACTAAATATAAATCTGGAAGCCCTCGAAGGTATGCAAGCCCTAAAAGGCAAGGTGAATAGGATACTAAAAATTTAGCATCATATTCAATCTTAAAATCTCTATTCTGGGAAGCAAACTTTATGGATAGGCTGAGATAATTCTACTTGTTCCACTTTTCCTGAAATAGCTGTCAACATATTGTAATAAGGACATATAGCAAACAATATATCTGCCGGTCCTGAATTTCCCGGCGGACCTTATATAGATTTGAGCCAGAGTCCAACCCTGAATGGCAAGGGGGAAAAAAGAGGGATCAGCAATTCAGTCAATAACCTGGCAGGATGTTTCAGAAAAGTAAACTGACATTGTGTTGTAGGCAGTGATGGTTGGAAGTGAGAAGTTAGTTGGTAGTATTATTAACATTGTTACCTTGTTAGTTTGACTTTAGTGTTGTATTGCCAGACCTTGATCCATACTACGTTAGTGCTCCTCCAGCGCAGGGAAAAGCTTGACCTAGATTCAGGTGTCATTGGGTTGACAGATGAATTGCAAATTTATGTAGAACAAGTAAGAAAATTATTTCATATTATCTGCACCTTGTTGTCAGTAATAGTCATTCATTCATTCATCTTCCAAGCCGCTCATCCTAATTAGGGTCGCAGGATGCTGGAGCCTATCCCAGCATTCATTGGGCAGAAGGCGGGGAAACACCATGGACAGGCCGCCAGCCCATTGCAGGACAGACACGTTCACACCTAGGGACAATTTAGTATGGCCGATTCACCTGACCTACATGTCTTTGGACTGTGGGAGGAAACAGGAGCACCCGGAGGAAACCCACGCAGACACGAGGAGAACCTGCAAAGTCCACACAGAGGACAACCTGGGATGACCCCCAAGGTCGGACAACCCAGGGGTTTGAACCCAAGACCTTCTTGCTGTGAGGCAACTGTGCTAACCACCATGCCACCGTGCCACCTGTAACATGTTGCTGCATATTGTAGTATATTGTACTGATTTTACAATACAACCCGGGACTACCTTGTGATTTTGGGCTATATAAATAAACTTGATTTAATATTGGTGTCATGGTGCAATGAAGTGAAAACGCAATGCAATGGTTCTTAAAACAGTAATGTGAAATGATAAATAAGCACTAAAATACACAAGATTATGTGTTACAGTGAATAACACCACACAAATACAATGCTGGCCAGCAAGCAAACTATGACAAAACACACAAAGGCATATACTATATCACTGTCAGCTGCAAAACAGTTTAATTGCCAGAAGAAAAAAAAATATTAGCAACTTGCTGATTCTGTTCTTGCTGATGCTTCTGCAAAGAAGTTATTGCAGAAATGTGATGAACAGACCAAAAGACGAGGATTTTCTTGGTCAGGAACTTCACCATCGAAAATAAACTTCACTGTCGAAAAAAATAAACTTCAGCCACATGTCTTCCTTTGATCCACATCTTTGGGAAGGAAGGGAATGTAGAGACATCATAGTCCCACAGCCAGGAAAACAACAAGTTTGATGCTTCATTTCAAAGTTGTTCTCAGTGGAGATAACTTTATAATGTCTACCTGCTATGCTCTTCAGAGAAGTTGCACAATATGAAGGCAAGTTTGCAGCAGACGGTCACCAAAACAGAGGGGTGTATTAAAAGCAGCTGTCATGTACAAGGAGGGAGAATTAATCAGGAATCAGGAAAACTTTGTCATTTCATTTCATGTACTTGTGTACATGAAATGAAATGAAATATCGTTTCCCCCAGCCCACAGCAGTGCAACACAAAGACAAAAACACACAGCCAAAACCTACAAGAACTACAAGAACACACATATCCAAACTAACACATGTATCCAAACTAAACAAAACAATCCCTGGTCAAGGGAACAAACGCCAGCCAGGATGACCATCTGAACTGCCAGTCTGCACAGGCCAACAGCTAGCCCAGCCTACTCCACCTGTGCTTCCCGCCAACCCGCCCCTGGTGTTCCCTCCTCGGGTGCAGCTCCAAGCAGGGACCTTGGTCCCTGGGCCCACCAGAAGCAGCAGACCAGGCTCCCTCAGCAAAGTCAATGCCAGCTCTCCCAGCCAGACACCCCCAACACACCTCCCCGCACTCCACACGAGGCTGTCGCCAGACCGCCCTCGGTGTTATCGGAACTGCCAGTCTGCATGGGCTAGCAGTTAGCTTAGCCTGCCCCGCTTCCACATCCTGTCAGACCGGCTTCAGTTTTACCTCCTTGGGCACAGCTCCAGGCAGGGCCGTGGTCCCTGGGCCCACAGGACGCAACAGACCAAGCTCTCCCAGCTGATCCAATGCCAGCTCTCCCACCCATCAAACGAAGACACAAACTTCAACGCAGACATGGACAAAGACACTGCATGGACGGTACTGGGTGAGGCCACCGCAAACATGAATTCATGCCACCATTTTCCTGCACTGGAAGATTAAAAAAGACTTGTAAAAGTGAAAATTACACTTCTTACATATTGTTTAAAACCAACTAAATGTACAAAGTCAATTTTTTCCACTGTGTTCTCAAATTAGCCCTCCCTTAAAACATATGGAAAAGTGCTATAGAACAAAATGGGCTCTTTAATTGATTGCAATTAGGGTTGCCAACCGTTCCTTAATATATATATATATATATATATGTGTGTGTGTGTGTGTGTGTGTGTGTGTGTGTATGTGTAGTGTAAGGCACATTATATTTGTTATGCCCGCACCGCCCAGTCCATCCAACCCCCGTCCCTGTCCCCTGTTCCTTATTTCCATTTCAAGGGATTGGCAACCCTAATTGCAATGTCTCCACTCTTTGGAAACGTGCAAGGTTAGGTGAAATCCTCTCTACATGTCTGGTGCACCTTAAGATGTGACTCTGTCTTCCAGGCAATGAAGATGGAGTCACCAGTTACCCTTTACTACATTACAAATCTACTTTTGAATAACACAAAGTGTTACTTACACATTCCATATGTTTTTAGTAGTGTTGGAATGTAACTACGAAGTTGAGGTACTTGTACTTTACTTGAGTGTTTCCATTTTTGCAACTTTATACTTCTACCTCACTACATTTCAGAGGCAAAACATTGTACTTTCTACTCCATTACATTTGTCTGAGAGCTTAAATTACCAGTTACTTTTCAGATTACAATTTTTCATACCATTCCTGTCTCATGAAAACCGTGTATCTCCAAATTTGATGATTTTGAATTTTATTTTGTCTGATACAGTTATGGATTAGGTGTTCCTTTGCGGGTTGAGCAAATTCTCCTACTTCTTAAACTAAATTAACTATTTAAAAACCCTCTTGGATTAGCTAGAAAATGCATTGTCACAAAGCTGAAAAAAAGGGGTGTTTTTTCTGAGCTCATGAAAAGTTGACTTTTAAGAGATATGTGGTTCTTACAGGACAGCAATGCTAAGAATATATGATGATCTTATAGAATATGATGCATTGCTGTAGATTAAACTACCCAGCAGAATGTAAAGTAGTTAAAATTAGCTCAACATTAAGCAGTAAAATGCAATATACACATTAATGCAGGAGTAATATTAATCCAAAACCATCATATATAATAGTATAGGCAGGGAGAGGGATAGTTTTTCTGCAGAATGAGTACATTTACTTTTCATACTTTAAGTACATTTTGCTGATAACACTTTCATACTTTCGAATGCAGGACTTTTATTTGTAGTGGAGTATTTTTTTATAGTGCAGTACTTTTACTTTAAATGATCTGAATACATCTTCCACCAATGTTTTTTAGATTTCATTTTCTTTTACATGCACTCCAATGTGAAAATAGACAATTTCTTTGTAAGCCAATTTGCCAGTTGCATTTAAATCAAACAGTACCCATATCAAATCATGAAATCAAGCGCAAAAGGGCGTACTGAAAGGACATTAGCGACAAGACTTTCAGAATGGTATAAAGCAATTTTATCTGCCCAGTTTATCACTTAGGCAAACATCATAAATCCATCCAGAGCGCAGCACAAAGCGAAGGACCATCAGCACAATACAAATATAACTTAAGTCATAACGTGAATGGGGAAATCTATCCTTAGCATACTGCAGCGGTCACAGACTAAGAGCTAACACGATACGAGTGATATGAGTATGTAGATTTGAGTATGAGTGTGTGTGCATGAGTGATTGTAAGAGTTTATACATATAGTATCTGTATATGTGCTGTCTGTTTACGTATGTGTGTGCGTGTGTGTGTGTGTGTGTGTGTGTGTGTGTGTGTGTGAGTGAGATGAAGAGCTTGGCCATGTTAGAAAAAGTGTTCTCTGAGACAAATCACATTAGCATTGGATGCAATGAACCATCTAGGCCGATGCTCCAATGAGGCTTGATGGGGTGTAATGGTACATGCTATCCTGTGCTTAGAATGCTGGGATATCAGAGAGAGAGGGGTGGGGGAGCAATTAAATATATGTAAGTGTTGAGAGAAAAAGAGAGAGGGAGAGAGAGAGAGAGAGAGAGAGAGAGAGAGAGAGAGAGAGAGAGAGAGAGAGAGAGAGAGAGAGAGAGAGAGAGAGAGAGAGAGAGAGAGAGCAATGACACATATGTAAGTGTTGAGAGAGAGAGCGAGAGCGAGAGAGAGAGCGAGCCATGACACATATGTAAGTGTTCAGAGCGAGAGAGAGAGCAGGGCTCTACACTAACTTTTTGCATTGGTTGCACTGGCGCGCCTAACTTTTTTTTTAGGTGCACCAGCACAAAATTTAGGTGCACCCACATTTTTCATTGCATCACCTTTAACACCAAAAGGTCTAATTTTTATCGCTCTTCTGTCATATAATGTGAATGATTTTTTAAAACAATAAGGTGTAGAAAAAGCTTGTCTTTATCTTAAACACAATATATAAAGAATATATATATATATATATATATATATATGAAGAACATATAAAGAAAAATAAAGTGTTTTAAGTGCTACACTGAGCTTAAATTGAACATTTAAAACATTTAAACATTTCTAAATAAAAGTGTTTGTGCTTAAAGTGCTTCAATGAACTTAAATTGAACATGTTAGATTTAAAAATTTCAAGTAAAAAATTTTGGTCGCACTCTCGAGCCCTGCCTATAGGCTATTATTTTTAACATTTATTTCTGATTTTTCCCTTTTTTCTCCCAATTTAGTGGCCAATCGATCCCTATTTTTAATTCAAACACCCACCCTCGTACTGCATGCATTCGCCAACTGCATCTCTCCGGCCGGCAGTCTCGAAGGAGTCGCCTTGTCACGAAAGTGACAAGGCCGAACCACTGGTTTTTCCGACACACACAGAGACGCATTCACGTGACGAACACAAGCCGACTCCGCCTCCCTCCCAAAGACAGCGTTGCCAATGATTGCTGCTTCATCGAGTCCGGCCATAGTCAGATCTGACGAGACCGGGGCGCGAACCCCAGTCCCCAGTGGGCAACTGCATCGACACAAAGCCGATGCTTAGACCGCTACACCACCGCGGACTCTATAGGCTATTATTTTCCCGTTCAAGTTCTCTGGCGCTCAGCCTGCTCAGGTCGCTCGCATTTTTTGAACTGACACTACTTAGAGCAGTGAAAAGGACCACAGCCAATCAGAGGCAAGGACCCGCCCGAGGTCTGTCTCTTATTGGTTTAGACCACGATACCATCAGGAGAACACAGAGGGATGCTGCGCTTGCGAAAGAGATTTCAGTGTTCACCCGAGCAGCATCGGGTGCACCAGTGCGACCTATAATTTTTTTCAGTCGCACTCTTAAAAATTTTGGTCGCGTGTGCGACCAAACTCTCGAGCCCTGGAGAGAGAGTGTTGATGATGTTTTCCAGTACATCCCTCACTGGTTTTATGGTGAATGATGCTCAGTTCAAATGCTTACGCTCTTTGCATGGTTAGGCCGGGACTGAACAATTATTGTTCTTGCAACACAATCATGTCTGAACCAGATACTTTATCCTCATTTCTAGCAAATCCTTTTGGATATGGCCATAGGATTGTTTCTTCTTTTTCCCAGTCTGTTACTCATCACCCACAGCCTACTTTGCAGCACCAGCTGTAGACTGCTCAGGCAAAAACAAATGAACATCCCTTCCGAAACGACTGGCATACATTTCTAATGTAATTAAGCTTTTGCATTTCTATCCATGCAAATTAAATTTCAACTTTTTAGCATTTAGTTTGTTAGCAACTCAACTCAAATGCCATTGGTAAAGTCTGATATAACCAAAGCTGTTTCTCATTATTATTCATCATTCGTACATAATAGAAATTCATATATACATATATAACCCAGCCACTGACGATGCACAAGCTTAGTGCCGGTCCCAAGCCTGGACAAATGGGGAGGGTTGCATCAGGAAGGGCATCTGGCGTAAAATCTTTGCCAAATCAAATATGAGGATCATAAATAAGATTTCCATAACGGATCAGTCGAGGCCCGGGTTACCAACGACCGCCACCGGTACTTTTAACCAGCAGGGTGCCGGTGGAAACTATGCTATTGTTGGGCGAAGGAGAAGGAGAGGGGGAAGGCATGTCCAGAGGCAGCTAGAGAGGAGGAAGGGTAGGCATGTGGAGGTGAGAGTTGGAACATTGAATGTTGGCACTATGACTGGTAAAGGGAGAGAGCTGGCTGACATGATGGAAAGAAGAAAGGTAGGCATACTGTGTGTGCAAGAGACCAGGTGGAAGGGGAGTAAGGCCAGGAGTATCGGAGGTGGGTTCAAACTCTTCTACCATGGTGCGAATGGGAGGAGAAATGGGGTAGGGGTAATTCTGACGGAAGAGTATGTCAAGAGCGTGTGTGTGTGTGTGCATACACACAGGGTGTTGTGATGCGTCTAGTGCAGCAGTGTGTAGCTGGAGGGAAGGTGCATGTGTTCTTCCAACCCGCTTGTGTCCTTCCTGCCCTTAGCTTGCTGCCGCTGGCTAGCCTTTGTGGCGAATAGGGAAGCATCCTAGCGTGTAAGCCTTCCCTTGCCAGTACATAGCCTCTCCTTCACCAAGACTCCTGCCAGGCCTCCCCGTGGCCACACGTGGTAACTGGGGTCTTGCGGCCCCAGGCTAACTTGGCAGGGGATCTCGGAGCAGCAGTGGGCCCCAGAGATATGGTGTGCAGGCCCACCCTGGTGGACATGCCCTGGCACCTATCAACCACTGCCCCGCTGCCTTGTGGGTGAGTCTGGGAAGACATAAGGCTAAGGGAGCTTACCCCAACAGAAAAGCAAGCTGTGGCGGTACGCTTCGAGGAGGTTTCCGAAAAACTGGATTTCCGGCAGCCCCCTGCAGTTGTGTGGAGGTGCCGGTCGTCTAGGGATCCCCCTTGCCATCGGAACCATCTCCTCTACAATCAAGTCATGTGGCGTTGGGAGAAGCGCACCCCCCATGCCACTTTAAAAACCATCTCTGCGCAGGTATCTTCTGCTATCTGAGTCCTCAAAGGACCCACAAATAGAAGAAGATGGTCATCATCGGGCACGATGGACAACCAGCAAGCATGTCAAGAGCGTGCTGGAGGTGAAGAGAGTGTCAGACAGAGTGATGAGTATGAAGCTGGAAATTGAAAGTGTATTGCTGAATGTTATCAGCGCGTATGCCCCCCAAGCTGGGTGTGAGATGGATGAAAAGGAGGAATTCTGGAGTGAGTTGGATGACGTGGTGGAGAGGGTACCCAAGGAGGAGAGAGTGGTGATTGGAGCAGATTTCAATGGACCATTTTGCGAAAAGGATGGAAATGGCTGTGATGAATACATATTTCAAGAAGAGGGAGGAACACAGGGTGACATACAAGAGTGGAGGGAAGTGCACACAGGTGGACTATATCTTATGTAGAAGGCGCGATCTAAAAGGGATTGGAGACTGCAAGGTGGTAACAGGGGAGAACGTAAATAGGCAGCATCGGATGGTGGTCTGTAGGATGACTTTGAAGACCAAGAAGAGGAAGCGAGTGAAGACACAGCCGAAGATCAAATGGTGGAAGTTGGAAAAGGAAGACTGTTGTGTGGAGTTCAGGCAAGGGTTAAGACAGGCACTGGGTGGTAGTGAAGAGTTGCCGGATGGTTGGGCAACCACTGCAGAAACACTGAGGGAGACAGCTAGGAAGGTACTTGGTGTGTCATCAGGACAGAGGAAGGAAGACAAGGAGACTTGGTGGTGGAATGAGGAAGTACAGCAAATTATACAGAGGAAAAGGTTGGCAAAGAAGAAGTGGGATAGTCAGAGAGATGAAGAAAGTAGACAGGAGTACAAGGAGATGCAGCGTAAAGCAAAGAGAGAGGTGGCAAAGGAAAAGGCGTATGGTGAGTTGTATGACAGATTAGACACTAAGGAAGGAGAAAAGGACTTGTACCGATTGGCTAGACAGAGGAACCAAGCTGCAAAGGATGTGCAACAAGTTAGGGCGATCAAGGATAGAGATGGAAATGTGCTGACAAGCAAGGAGAGTGTGCTAAGAAGGTGGAAGGAATACTTTGAGGGGCTGATGAAGGAAGAAAATTAGAGAGAGAGAAGGTTGGATGATGTAGGAATAGTGAATCAGGAAGTTCAGTGGATTAACAAGGAGGAAGTGAGGGCAGTTATGAAGAAGATGAAGAGTGGAAAGGCAGTTGGTTCTGATGACATACCTGTGGAGGCATGGAGATGTTTAGGAGAGATTGCAGTGGAGTTTTTAACTAGATTGTTTAACACAATCTTGGAAAGTGAGAGGATGCCTGAGGAGTGGAGAAGAAGCATACTGGTACCGATTTTCAAAAACAAGGGTGATGTGCAGAACTGTAGCAACTACAGAGGTATAAAGTTGATCAGCCACAGCATGAAGATTTGGGAAAGAGTAATAGAAGCTAGGTTAAGAGGAGAGGTGATGATCAGCGAGCAGCAGTATGGTTTCATGCCACGAAAGAGCACCACAGATGCGATGTTTACTTTGAGAATGTTGATTGAGAAGTATAGAGAAGGCCAGAAAGAGTTGCATTGTGTCTTTGTAGATTTAAAGAAAGCATACGACAGGGTGCCGAGAGAGGAGGTGTGGTATTGTATGAGGAAGTCAGGAGTTGCAGAGAAGTATGTAGGAGTGGTGCAGGATACGTATGAGGGAAGTGTGACAATGGTGAGGTGCGCGGTTGGAATGACAGATGGGTTCAAGGTGGAGGTGGGATTACATCAAGGATCGGCTATGAGCCCTTTCTTGTTTGCAATGGTGATGGACAGGTTGACGGACAAGATCAGGCAGGAGTCTCCGTGGACAATGATGTTCGCGGATGACATTGTGATCTGTAGCGAGAGTAGGATGCAGGTTGAGGAGAGCCTGGAGAGGTGGAGGTATGCACAGGAGAGAAGAGGAATGAAAGTCAGTAGGAGCAAGACGGAATACCTATGCGTGAATGAGAGGGAGGACAGTGGAATGGTCAGGATGCAAGGAGTGGAGGTGACAAAGGCATTTGAGTTTAAATACTTGGGGTCAACTGTCCAAAGTAACGGGGAGTGCAGCAGAGAGGTGAAGAAGAGAGTGCAGGCAGGGTGGAGTGGGTGGAGAAGAGTGTCGGGAGTGATTTGCGACAGAAGGGTACCAGCAAGAGTTAAAGGGAAGGTTTACAAGATGGTTGTGAGACCAGCTATGTTATATGGTTTGGAGAGAGTGGCACTGACGAAAAGACAGGAGGCGGAGCTGGAGGTGGCAGAGTTGAAGATGCTAAGATTTTCACTGGGAGTGACGAAGAAGGACAGGATTAGGAATGATTATATTAGAGGGACCGCTCAAGTTGGACGCTTTGGTGACAAAGCAAGAGAGGCAAGATTGAGATGGCTTGGACATGTGTGGAGGAGAGATAGTGGTTATATTGGGAGAAGGATACTGAATATGGAGCTGCCAGGGAAGAGGAAAAGAGGAAGGCCAAAGAGGAGGTTTATGGATGTGGTGAGGGAAGACATGCAGGTGGCTGGTGTGACAGAGGAAGACGCAGAAGACAGGAAGAAATGGAAACGGATGATCCGCTGTGGCGACCCCTAACAGGAGCAGCCGAAAGTAGTAGTAGATTCATATATAAATATGTATATATATATATATATATATATATATATATATATATAGCGTTTTTTTCCAAAACCGTCAATGGTGTTGTGAGTGCTCGACAAATGGGGAGCAGAATATAAACATGTTGAGATATATGTATATATAGATAATATATTATTATGTATTAGTATATAATGTATAAAATATATTCATATATAATCCATCATTATCCTGCTTTTGAAAAATTACAACAACCTCCTACCCACATCTATACTTTGTATCGTTTGCTGTCTTTTGATTCATGGTTCTAGTTTTTAAGATTATTTTGTGATTTTAGCTTAACAATTGCTCCATTACTATTATTATTGCTATAATAACAAGTAGAAGTAGTAATAGAAGAAGTGGTAGTCATATTCTTAGCAGGAATAGTATTTCAAACAAGCATGATGTGGGTTAGAGTCAGGAGCTGCACGTGTGTGCGTGCGTGTGTGTGTGTGTGTGTGTGTGTGTGTAAACGGTTTGTGTGTGTAAGCCGGTGCACCTGCATGTTTTATAAAGTATGGCTGTCATGGATACTAGGGTGTTTTGTTGTCACAGTGGTGTTTAATGAACAGTTTCCCTGCAGTGTGTAACCCCCCTGTATTCTGGGATGTGTGGGTGCAGTGTTTCCAGCCATTGCTCGGGAAAGTGCGGCTGCTGCCGAGGGAGCAGAGAATTAATTACAAATGTGCCTCAGTCATGATCCGCTGCTTTGCCTCGATCTCTTTCACTCTATTTCTCTCCACGTCTCTTCTTCTCTCACTTTAAAGTGGTTATCCTTATTTGCTTCAGTTTTGGTGGATTTGTCGTCATGTGGTGCTCACAAGAGTTTGTTTGTTTTCGTAACGTAACATGAACCTGAATGTGAAGCAAGCGTTCATGTGAAGGTCAAGGTCAGAAGGAGAGTGTTGAAAAGATAATCTAGGGCCAACGTGCATTTTGGAGAAGCAAAACTGATAAAAGAATGTTGTTGGACATGATAATAGTGACCGACATATCAAGTCACAGACTTATTTACATGTTGGGTAATGAATAGCCTTATATTTTAGTCAGGCCCGCATTCACACAGTTCAGTGCCCTAGGGTGACCACACTTGAAGTGCCCCCCCCTCACTTTACACATAAAAATTGAACTTTACTATGTGTATAAAGACCATAGATTTACATGAGCTTAGAGCTTAAGTACAAGCTCAACACACATACTACAGAAAAATGTAAGACCCAACCAAAAAAGCTTACACCACAGATAGACACAGGCCTACAAATGCCATACTAACCCTCACACTGCTGCTCAAATCTGAATGCAACTCACATCCAAATGCAATGTGTCTTGCTAAATATTATTTCCAACATAATTGGCCTGTATGAGGCTTACATGCAAAACCATTACAGAGTATGTCTAGAAAAATCACCACACCCATAAACCAAATTAGGCAAGCCCAATAACGACTGTTGCAAGCAACCATTTGAAACAGCTGAATAGCCAGACTGGCAGGTGAGGTGATGTGTAGGCTATTAGAAATTATGGTGGTTTTGTTGTTCTGTTGTTTTCAGACACAGAAATCAAAGGAATGAAAATAGAATAGTGATTTGATTTTCATTTCAAAATCCACAAACGAAAAGGCATTTATCATTTCCTTCTCGCCTTTGTAAAACAGAAAAGTACTTATTCCACATAGGAGGATGGATTAGTAAAATGATATTTGAACACATTTTCTATCAGCAATAAGGCGTACTACTATTATTTAACTAAAATGGAAGAATCCGTCTGTCCCGTGGTGACAAGACGAACAGCGCCACTCTACTATTTCTACTATTGCAACCCACATTGTGGTCGGAGGGGGATTACACCCGAACGGGCACTGCGCTAGTTACTGAAATTAAACTGCGTCTCTCCCTCTCTCTCTCTCTCTCTCTCTCTCTCTCTCTCTCTCTCTCTCTCTCTCTCTCTCTCTCTCTCTCTCTCTCTCTCTCTCTCTCTCTCTCTCTCTCTCTCTCTCTCTCTCTCTCTCTCTCTCTCTCTCTCTCTCTCTCTCTCTCTCTCTCTCTCTCTCTCTCTCTCTCTCTCTGGGGCTGAGACCCACAGCAGCAGTATCAGCTGTAGAAAATACAAATATTTTAAAATATAGTCTAAATATTTTAAAAGTCTAGGCATTGTGTTAATCATTTGGTGAACCCCCAGCACGGCAAATTGACTGGTGTCCCCAGGCACGCGTCTGATGTCATATATGGATAACAGGGCCCAGGTTTTAGTGCCCATCACTTACTCTTCAGCAGTTCCTTTTTACACAGCCCAAATAATGTTCAAAGAATGAAACAATCTACTAAAGAGTAATATACAAAAAATATTCTCAGATAGAGAGGGGTAATATAATTGGGGGGAAATTAAAATAAAAAAAATGATGTGTTTGTACAATTTTGAAGAGCATGGGCACTTCAATCTGCGGGGTGAAATTGTGGAACAGTCTGAGCATGGAACTCAAACAAAGTACAAACACTACACAGTTCAAGAAGAAGTACAAAGGACTGATTAACAAGAGATATAGGGATGACGAAGAGTTGTGTTAACTGTTTAAGTTTTATTTATCTCTAAACAGTTATCACATTTTTCTTTCTATGACAATAAGTGGATATATGGGTTATACGTAGCACTGAGATCTGTTTGTTCTTGGCACACAACATTAGGGTGTGTTTTTTTCCCCTCCTATTGTTCACAGTAGTTGGGTTTGTATTGTGCAACACCACTTGCATTGAATTTGAACATTGCAGTGGGAATTGAGTTTGAAATGTATAACTGAATTAACTTAAGAGTAGGTGAGAATGAGTAGGAAAAAGTAAATGTATATGAACTCATGCTCCTTTTCCATGATGTAACAAATAATCTGATGCATACAGAGATTTGTTTGCTGGGTTTGATGTATGGATTTGTTGATCACTTCAGATTATTGGCAATGGCTTATCTGTATGTTATATCCTGCTTATTTACATGTTGGAATTCATTCATTCATTCTTCCTCCTTTCTTCTTCTTTTCCTTTTTCTGGCGGACTAGACATATTCCCTCTGCATATGCATTACCCTTTAATACTTGGCAGAAATGGTGGACCCAATGAAAAGATGGCATATAGAAGATTAATTACAGAATGCTAATACATTGAATGGCTAGGTATCACATATGGCCTTTTTAATATAAAAAGTTACAGTTTACATCTTTAAATTTTAAGAACAAAACTAGAAATTAGTAAGAGGGGAGGATGTTACAAGGAGGCCAAAGGGACAGATATATATACAAAAGCTTCAGCCAGTGACCTGCTGGACAATTTTAGTACAGTAGATGTGGTATTTAGTCGGCTTGTTGGAGCCTTTTATTGTTATGTGGCAGTCAAGTGTTCTGAGCTATGATTTAGTACAGTCCTTGAAAGTCTGCCAAAGAGACCAATCAAGTCAACTATTTTGATGGCTGGTTTTTGACAAGCTTCTCATTCCTGTGGGGTCACTGTAGAAAGAAAGGACAGCCATGACTCTTGGAGGTGCTATTACTTTATATGGAGTATTTGTAACTGGAAGATTTTTTTGGAAGTTGAGAAGAACACAATAGCAACTGATGCCAGTCTAAAAAAACAGAGAGTGGTGGCCTTTTTGTAGTGCTTTTGCAATTTTGTTTATTTTTCTCCCCAATTGTACTTGACCAAATACCCCACTCTTCCAAGCTGTCCTGGTTGACGCGTAGAATTGTCATAGTTGAATTCAAGACACCTTTAAATTACCAGGGTACTTTTAAAAAGCCAAAGTGAGACTTAATCATTTAAAGGAATGTGGTGCCCCAAATAACAGTTGTATTAATTAATGAAAAGGTTCACTCATTGTTAAATTATGTTCCCTGGAGCTCAAACACCTCAAGATGGTACACGTCATTAACATGATCGTGGACAGCCCAAACAATGTTTGTGATGATAGTCCTGGCTCTTGCTCATGTTTACACATATTTACTGGTCAGGTGTAATAACACATATTACTAATTTTTTTAGCATCAAAATGTATATGGATGCTAAACGTGCTAATATCAAAATTTGAGTGATTCATCTTTCACACTGCAGTGCAGTGAGAAAAGGTTAGATTCATATGTACAGGTTTTCAAAGTAACATAAACTCCACATCTTCATCATTTATACGATTTAATCAAAAAGCAGTGTGCTCAGTGAAGATGAACGTATATGAGAACAGCCACTGTTCAGTGATCCATTAAAGGTTATTTGCAACTTGTACATTGTTCAAAGGCTGTTAACATAATCCATTAATTTGTCCACAACTTAATGCACTGCAACAATGCTCAATAATTGAGATAGAAGATGGTAGTCCACCTCCACGGCTGCATGATCACTATCTTGGCAGACACTAGCAAAAAAAAAAACCCAGCTATACAATATAGAACCACATTACAGCAGCTTGTTTATTTTTGAGGCCCATGTGCTTCCCCGATCACGATTTGGTTTGAGAGGAAATGTTTGGATTCAAGATGGCTGAACAAGATAAGCATGCATGTGGGCTCAGGCTCGGTCACTAAATTCTGATCTGGCTTCCGACATTTTCTTCATGTCCCCCTTTAATACCCCCTCACTCCATACTTACTGTCCCCAATGTACTGAGGATATTGTGGTGGGTTTATCTTAATTATATTTATTAATTTTAAGCCAAGTCCTGGAAAAAACGGTGTTTATGGGCGTGTGAGCAATGCACACTTTGATACAAACAAGCTTCATACCGGCAATGTGAGAGCATCTCGCTAATCTAAAAAAAAAGTGTCAATGACTGCTTAGCATGCAGGAATCCTTTGATGAGCTAATTGATTTCTGAGCACCACCCCACCACCAAAGAGACAAAGCAAGGAACTGAGACCAAATGAGAAAAGACATAGTATTTGTCTTACTTGTTAGATAAGATGAAGAAATTTGGATCCAGAGATAGGTGAATAGGTTTCTTGAGTCACTGTTGAGTGGGTTTTTCCCAGGAAGAATGATAGTGTGTGGTGCTTTACAAGTTCAGTGCCAGTGCAGAAGAAGGCAGGCTGCAGCCAGTTTAAAGTAGATGCAACGGGGCCGTGCCTATAGGACCCTTTCGAAAAAAAAAGGGTCCCATATTCCCCGTTTTCCCCTAAAAAGGTCCTATAATCCCGGTTGCAATAGACACCGGGGAACATAGAACCCTCTTTTGGAAAAAGGGTCCTATATTCCCCGCTGTTTCCAGGGGAACATAGGACCTTTTTCCAAATAAAGGGTCCTATATTCCCCGCTATTGCCAATCGAGGAACAAACCGGGGAACTTAGAACCCTTTTTGCAAATTATTTCCTTAACGGGTCCAAAATAATAAAAACTGGGGTCATGGCTGAGTTGTAGGCTACGACAATCTATTCCTCCGCTGATTAAATTAGGCCGTATTACCATTGTTGGCTGTTGTATATCGCAGGCCACCTTGAGTGCATATCCAAATTCGGCCTACAGGAGGCTGTAATTTGCTTTATTGTTATTTCTTACCAATATTTACTGCAGTAGGCCTAGTTAGTTGGCTCTCCGGCTCAGCATGGACAGTCGGCAATCAACGCAAGTTTGTCTTGCAGTAGGCCCGCCTACCAGTATAACCTAGCCATTTCCACCTTCGCTCAAAGTTCAATTTGCACAGCACTGGACACTTCAGCCACTTTCTTGTTACTTTGCAGTTCGTTTTCCATATTAAATCACTTGGCAGACTTTCTTTCAAAATGACATTAATGATGAACTTTTTAGGCAGAGAACTTAGACCAGGACTTGGAATTTAAGACCAGCACAAAGTATCCATCAACGGGGGCCGCCTACCTTACACAATAGGCTAATTGCCTAATAATAATAATATCTGCTTCTCAAAAAACTAAAGGCTTGTGGAGGTGCTAAACCAAAAACATGAATCAAAGACGAACATGAAAGGATGTAAGGTAACACTCACCAAATGGTAAAAAAATAACAGAGGCAGTCCTCTATTTCACCATTTTATTGTTTGGCATCAGTCATTAAGGTTTCTGAAGAAGACCACCCGGCCAAGTTAATGACTGATGCCAAACAATGAAATGGAAAAATAGAGAATTGTGTCTTTTTTTTTCTTCATTTGATGAGTGCTACCTTTGATGTTCTTCTTTAATAATAACAATAATAATAATAGTAATGTAATAATATCAATAATAATAATAACAACAGCCTAATAATAATAATAATAATAATAATAGCCTAATTATAAAGAGGCCTGATAACAAATAACAATTACAGGCATAATACTATCAATAGTAACACTGATAATAGGCTATTAATAACAAAATGCTTCTAGTAAAAGCTTGGCTGAAAAAGGGTTGGTCTATGGCAGAAGCCCCCCAGAAAAGGCATGGTCTAAAACAAAAATCTCCAAGGCCTAACTAGCTTAACATTAAGGCTTTTTTCTTCTTCAAAAAAGCAAAATGAGTAGTCCTAGTCCATTAGGCTACTCAACAAAGAGGGGCTAAAACCCTGGATTTGACGTTGCCGACGCTGCAGGACCCTTTGCGCATTATAGATCCTTCTGATTGGGACTGTTGGCTCCCTCGCAACTTCTGCAATCACCCCCTGTCGGAATTCTGCACGGTGCACCATTTCTCCGTCAGGGGGATGCACGTGTTCCCCAACATCGTGCACAATAATGTTAGCATCCACGTCCTCCACTTCAAATCTATTTGTGATCAGTGGCACTCTACAGTTCCACCTCCAGCACCTCCATCTAATGGTGTCTTGATTGGTGCGGTGCTTCTGATATCTGAAGTTCTCATGTACCAACACTTTGCCCCCTCGATCACCATCCATAACTATCGCCATTGTTTGTCTTCTTGTAGGCTAGTAAGCACATGACAGTGAGTCCACAAGTTATCGCCGATAACAACCGATTGTTTCAAATTGTTGCAAGTTGGCGGGCGGTTTAGACATTGGTGAATTTTGATCATGTGGTTTAGAACGCCAGGAAACTTGCGTGCAGATGACCACACATCCACGACAAGTTTTAAATATTTCCAAACTCGAAATCATGTGTGCATTTGGCTATTTATAAATTATTTTTCGAGCAATATGTGTTTTTATGATTCAGCTTTAGCGTTGTTGATTAGCCTTTCATTCACATTTTGTCAAAAAGGCGTATTCATTAGCCTAGGCCTATGTCCCGTTATTTTTGTAGCATACAGCATCTTAGAATCTTAAGAGACCAGGCAGATATTATTATTTTATTGTTATTACCATGCTATATTAGCCTACTTTATAATTATAAATATTTCAATTATCCAATTTTTAGCATTTCTAATATAAGGCTATATTGTTTTTATTATTATTATCATCATCATCATCATCGTCATCATCATTATTATTATTATTAGGCTATTATCATTATTATTATTATGTTATTATCATTATTATTATCATTACAATTATGATGCTTAAAGGGCCTTACTGAGCAGATGGTTTCTATCTAATATCTGTCAGATGCTTTTCCCAATAAGCTGGTGTGGTTATGATGGGAACGACGGCTTTCTAGGGAACATAGAAGAAGTGGGTCGGAATTGGCCTATTGTCGGTATCAGCCAGCTTACGCAGGAGTCTATCCCTGGTACAATGCGCTAGACCTCTGGGAGATGGACTGCTGAGGACGGAACACAACACCTATCCTCAGCTCCCAGCACTTCTTGCACAATGTGCTACTCATACGCTGAGTTGGCAGCACCCGGGATCGAACTCACGACCTTGCGATCCATAGGCGAGAGCTCTACCGACAGAGCTATGCCCGGGTACAATTGCCCAAGGAGCATAGGCTTACTATATTACATTCAGACACAGACGAGCCAGCTCACCTACTCGGCGAGGCGCATTTTCCTTGATAAGTGACACATTTCACGCATAAATATCAGAGAACTACCGGGGTGGGTTATGCGCCCAAATATAGGCTATAGCCTAATAAGTTGAAATTGGTTTAGTGTCGAAAGTTTCCACATACTTAAGCCAACCTGGACTTTGTGAATTCGTTTTTGTGATATAAAAATAGAAATCGTATGATTCATTGTCTTCTTAATAATCTGCCCTAAATAATGCATTATTGAAAATGCACTTTTTGCGCCGAACAGCGTCAAACCTGCTGACCGGGGAACATAGGACCCTTTTTATAAAGAAAGGTCCTATGTTCCCCTGCACATACAAAACGGGGAACATAGGACCCTTTTGGGGAAAAGTGGGGAATATAGGGCCCTCTGTATACAAAAAGGTCCGATATTCCCCGGTCTCATACAAAGCGGGGAACATAGGACCCGGGGACTATAGGACCCGGGGACTATAGGGAGGACCCCGATGCAACATTGCAACGGCTAGCAAGACGATATGTCAGAAAGGGCTTGAAAAGGAAATCTTGTGACACAAACTATTACATCAATGGCTGAAACTGAGCTCCATCGGTGTATTTCTTATTTTTCATTTTCTCTTTGGTGATGGGGTCGGTGCTGACACTGTAGCATTGGTCATCATTATATTCACAAGTGTAATTAAATAAATAAAAATGACAAATCATGATCGTGACTCCACACGTGACTCCACATTTTTCCTCCTGAGGCTCCGGTCACTCCAGCGTTTGTGAGTGTAAAATCTTACAGTGAATTAAATTCATATAAATGGATTTTCTTTTTATCCGCCCCCCCCACTCCTTTTTCTCCCTAATTGTACTTGGCCAATGGAGCAGCGTCTGAGTGATGTCACAGCATCACGGTCACTATGGACGCGTCACAGGAAGTCAGACATGCGGAGCACATTAGACAGTACAGCGTGGCTGTATTTACAACACCAAACTCATGTATATGCTGCCATATATCTGTTAATATTAAATTCCGCAAAAAAACTAAGAAAATTACAACAAACTGCTTACTTCTAATGTAGTCTAGTAGTGCATGCGATGTCTGACTTCCGTTTGCTGCGAAGCTTCCGCTTCTGCTCGGGAAGGGCTAAAAATAGCTTATGCACCCCACTCTTCTTAGCCATCCCGGTCTCTGCTCCACCCCCTCTGCCGGTCCGGGGAGGGCTGCAGACTACCGCATGCCTCCTCCGATACATGTCAGCAGGGGGACATAGCGCATGGGAGGATCACACTATTCCCCCAGTTCCCTCTCCCCCCCCGAACAGGTGCCCCGACCGACCGACCGACCAGAGGAGCTAGTGCAGCACAAGACACATACCCACATCCAGCTTCCCTAGGAATGCCCGACAAAGCCGAAGGTAACAGGGGGATTCGAACTGGTAAGCCCCGTGTTGGTAGGCAATGGAATAGACCGCTACACTACCCAGGCACCCAGTCATATGAATGGATTTATAGCGATAGGAGAATTTGCATCCGGGTGCGAAGCAAATTCCCCTCGATGCCTTCACATCGGTTAACTTTGTCTTTTCAAGCCATTGAGCAGTGGCGGAGCTGTTGTAACCGTGTTGACCTCTCACAGGGCGGCCGCTAGAAAGAGTTAACGGAGGAAGCCATCATTTTAGCTGTGTAACCAACTAATTGTATACTACTCTGCTTTGCCAACATGTAAATTGCCCCACAGAAAAAAATGACGCGGCACGGTTTCCCATCAGCCATGGGGCGTGAGTCAATGGTATAAGTATGTTTCACTAATTTATTTGTGTTTAGTAGTATTGTGACGTGGTCAATTAATGGACTTCTCAACCAACCTTTCAGAGTTAACAAGCAGGCTTTTAATGACCGCAAGCCAAGCTAGTCATAATAGAGACACATTCGCACTGGTCTCATCTTATTTTCCTGTCTTGGCCACAGAAGCGAGCTTATGTATTTGCCTACTCTTTACACTCATGGTGGGAAATAGCATGTTGTCTAATACAACTTCTCTCATAACGTCCCCATTACCTTCCACCACATCCCCGCTTATCTGTAACAGATATGCCCGTTTTTAACGTTCAATATCCCACAACATAACCGAAACATTGACACTTCCGTTGCATCGTGGGTAATATGCAAATGAACATCGAGCAGGAACCCTCCAGTAGAATTCGCCACAGTATTTTTGTCACCAAGCTTCCCGTCGCGCCTTTTTCAAAAGGGAAAGCGTGGGAATTTCACTCTGCCAATTTCCGGGGTGACAAGTCCTTTTTTTTCCCTTCTTTTTTCCTTTCCTTTCTAGTAATTGCTTGTAGGGTTGTGAAACTATATTGGACAGACACTTCAGCACTGCAGCAAAAACACTACATCACAGAATGTAAGAAAGCAAACAGCCTGGCTGTTGAGGTAAGAGGTAAGACACATTCAGCTAGGGGTGCTGGCTGAGCCCCCTCATGCACACAGTCACATCAGAAGTTAATTTCACAGAGGGGGGGCAGATGTTGAGCCATCTTCAGGGTACCGCTTGCTTGTATGTTTAGTTGTTTCGCTGTGTTTGAATGTGTGTAACTTGTTTGTTTTCAGTCACACTTGTTGTGTCCTGCGTGCAATCTGTTTGGTATTGATCTGTCAAATCCAAGTGTGTCTGTAACCGCACACTGTGCTGTGAAACGTGGTGTGCAGAAATGAGTTTAGACATCATCTACCCCCAAGGGGAGCTGAGGATCGGACGATACGTAGGGAAGGCGGGCTAGGGGCTGGGGGCGAGGGGTCAACAGATTAGCACACAAAAGGGATTGAGATTTGAGCTATAGGGCAAAAAAGCAGAGCATACTGACACTTTTGAACCTTAAGAAGACAAGTTTGGAGAAATTGTATTGCCTTTTTATCCTCTTTTATCCCCGAATATGGCTGTTCTCTCCTCTTCCGAGAAATGGGTGTCTGTGTGTGTGCATATGAGTGTGTATGTGTGTGTGTGTGTTTGTGCGTGCATGGCTATTTTTCCTTTTTTTTTCTGTTTCATCTGCCACTTCCTTGATGCTGACAGCCCTGAAGAGATACGGGTTTGCCTTTTGAATAGAGCTTTCAAGTCCTCTCATCATCACCACAACCTTAGAGCACAGAGCCCATCACACACACACACACACACACACACGGATGGACATGGACACACGCGCACACACACACAAGCATGCACCAAATTCCACAAATGCGTGCACACTGAACGTTTGCAGAGGCAAACTCCCTGCAGCACAACCCTACTCACACTCACACACAAACAAATACACTCGCACAAATGTTTGCACACACAGGCAGGTGTGTACATACATCCACACAAACCGTGCCCATGCCTACCACAGAGGTCACCTGCAACAGATTACCCAATCAAAGAACTGCTCAGTTCCTTTATTCTCTAGAGTCAGAGGTGGTAAAGGAGATGCTGGGCTCAGAATGACAGACAAAAAGAAGGATCGAGGGGAAGAGACATACAGAGAGTTAGATTGAGGGAAAGAGAGGGATAGAATAGTAAAAGAGAGAGAGAGAGAGTGATGGTAGGGAAGAGAAAGAGATGAGCACAAGGGACTTATACAGAGAGAGATAGGAAAAGGACTGAAACAAAGAGGAAGAGGTGGGACTGGCAAGGTATTTTCATCAGGTTTGAAGAGTGAAGATTAATCTTGTTTTCAAGGATGGGTGGCAATGCGCAGCAAGGAGCACTTCCATTTATCTCTGCTCCGAGACTGCTCCGTTTGGCCCTAGTCCCCTACCCACAGAGACAGGCGGGGGGGGGGGGAGAGAGAGAGAGAGAGAGAGAGAGAGAGAGAGAGAGAGAGAGAGAGAGAGAGAGAGAGAGAGAGAGAGAGAGAGAGAGAGAAAGACAGGGACACCTGTGATGGTTTGATAATGTGAAAGACTCAGTGAAACCACTCTGTCAAACACACACACACACACACACACACACACACAGATACGCATTTCAACATTTTCATTAACATTCAGATAGACATACATAGAAAAATACACACTTACACACACATGATCATCATGCATGTGCACATACAGTAAACCTATGAGGGCACATGACTAGTTGGCTCCCCCACCAGCGTTACCTGACAGTGCAACGGAAAATACCCACCGCCCTCTTTTCCCTCCTCTCTCTTCCACCCATATCTTTCCTCAGATTCTCTCTCCTGCAGTCCTCCCTTCCTATTCTAATCTGTCCTCTTTCATCGCCTCCTTTTGCTATTTCATAATCATTCTCTGGATTGCTTTTTGCTCTTTATTCTCTTTCCATCTCTCCCTTTCTGTCGCTCTTCTCTGGCTCTCTCCCTTGTTTAATATTCATAGGATTTGGTGTATGGCCATAAAGAAACCCGCTCACACTGAATAGAAATTTGTTTTGGGTTGAGAGAGAGAGAGAGAGAGAGACCCACAAAGGTTTACGCATTATGCCAACCAGCAGCGGGTTAGTCTAATGAGATTATAAGAAAGGATAACTTAACTGAAGTCATGGGGAAAGCCTCTTGTGATGGCAGGTTCCATGGTATTTGTGGGTTCAAGCTCTATCTTAGACTGACGTTGTGCCAAATAAGAGCGGGGATGAGGCTGTGCTGCAGGGTGACCTGCTGCTTTGGAGTGTGGGAGTCCTGTAAGCTGACTAACATGGATGCGGCTGGCCAAACAAATGTTCTGCGGCTCCATTTGTCAATGTATTTACGGCACAGATGCACAGATCAAACCAGCATTTGCGGTGAGTGGCGGTCCAGCCTGACTTTTAAATAAGCATCCATGTACTTGTATTTTGTATACTGCCGTACATTTCTACATGTTTGTTTTAAAACGTTTACTTCACTTTAGCTCACGCACCCACACCCACGCACATACATGCACACACAACTACAAGCATGTACACAAAAGGTTGATTTTGAATTTGCACTTATACTCAGTTGACCTGTAAGCCTTGCAATAAGCCCAACAGTAGCCCACCAGTACACGCCAAGTTGTGACTGTAATCACAACTTCACATATTTCCAAATGAGGTCTAGAAAATGGCTTCCATGATTAACCACTTTTCCGGGTAATTTAGAAAATGAGTGAAAGTACTGCATCAAGCCAGCCCACACCCACATATGCACAAACGGCAGTCCTTCAGGACTCCACATTTGTTAGTTGTTTCCAGGAATCACCGGGGTGCATTTTGACTGTTCAGTTAATAAATGGTAGCTGCCTTATTTGTGCACGGCCATTTGCAGACAGTACTTCTCCCAACTTGTGCAAATTTAATGCATGCCGTGATTTTTATTTATTTTTTCAAAGCAATCACATTTGTAATCAGGTTAGAAATGTAATCGTGCCTCTCCCAGCTGGTCTGCTCTTCACCCGACTCGTTCAAAAGTGCTTACAAGTATTTGTGCAATCCTTCATAAAAGCACATACCAAATGACGGTATGCAATAATACATTAGCTAAATAAGACGGACCCATTTGTGTTCCATGTACTGACCATGACAGTAGCAAGCCGTTGCTCCTCTTTGATTAAAGGGACAATAATCTGCAAGTCCAGTAAGTGCTGGTGGGCTATCTGGTCTTTTAAAACTATCACTGCTTTGGTGCAATTCCTTTTGACAGGGAAGTCAGCAATCTCCTGCCAAGACAGCTGTTCTATATTGCCTACATGTATCAGTATGTATTGTATGTGAGCTTCTCAACGGCAGAGATAAGAAAACATCTCAGCCGATCAGCCTTGTACTTACTCTGCCATCTACTGACATCGACGGATGGTGGAGGTAAGCCAGTCTGCTACATCGGGCTACGGCGATACAAACATTAGAACATATTGTGTGTGTTCTAGAGAATCCACCGCTATGACTGATACATGGAAATAAAGGTGGAAATCAGCAAAAATGTTCCTTTAAGATAATTTGTCCCCTGTGGACACAAATGAATCTTCACCCTTGGAGAATGTCATCAAAACCCACCGAGGTGTGAGTATGTGTGTGTGTGTGTGTGTGTGTGTGTGTGTGTGTGTGTGTGTGTGTGTCTGCCCTGTGATGGGTGGAGAAAATTGATTCAAGATCCTTTATTGTTGCGTCACATTATACCAGCAGCAAACTGTGACTCTTAAACCTTGGCCCTCTGATCCCCCCTTGCCTAATCAGGGGAAAAAAAGCAAACTACCAGCCTAGCTTACCTTGTTCTCTCCCATACTACTGCAGAAGTTACCTATGACAATTCCAGCCCTGAAACAAAAATTAAGATGCTAGTCCAGTGGCACTGACGAAAAGACAGGGGGCGGAGTTGGAGGTGGCAGAGTTGAAGATGCTAAGATTTTAATTGGGAGTGACGAAGAAGGGCAGGATTAGGAACGACTATATTAAAAGGGCAGCTCAGGTTGGACGGTTTGGAGACAAAGCAAGAGAGGGAGGATTGAGATGGCTTGGACATGTGTGGAGGAGAGATGCTGGGTATACTGGGAGAAGGATGCTGAATATGGAGCTGCCAGGGAAGAGGAAAAGAGGAAGGCCAAAGAGGAGGTCTCTCACCACATCCATATGTGGTGAGAGAGGACATGCTGGTGGCTGGTGTGACAGAGGAAGATGCAGAAGAAATGGAAACAGATGATCCGCTGTGGTGACCCCCAACAGGAGCACCCCGAAAGTAGTATTAGTAGTAGTAGTAGTAATAGTAGTAGTAGTCCAGCCTAGGCAATGCAATGAGCAAACAGCACAGAGAGAGTGAAAGTTATCACCAAAACAAAAAACAGCTAATTTCTAAACAAAATACAAATCCTCCTTACAAATAACCGCAGCATCACACAAGCTGTTCAGCGGAATATGGGGACAATGGGCCGGGGTGCAAAACTATGTCCAAAACACATGACAGCCACCCCCTCCTACCACGCAAAACCAACAAAATTACACGTAAGCCTACACATCATGACAGCACACACACAGCCAAGCAACTATTAGGGACATACACTTCAGAACCAAGGACAGTGAACAGCAGTGATGTGTGGGTCAAACTTAATACCCGCCCAACACAGGGATCGCCGGTTCGAATCCCCGTGTTACCTCCGGCTTGGTCGGGCGTCCCTAAAGACGGGGTTGGGCGTGTCTGCGAGTGGGGAGCCACATGTGGGTATGTGTCCTGGTCGCTACACTAGCACCTCCTCTGGTCGGCTAGGGTGCATTTTCAGGGGGAAGTGGGAACTGGGGGGAATAGCATGATCCTCCCACGCGCTACCTCCCCCTGACAAAACTCCTCACTGTCAGGTGAAAAGAAGCAGCTAGCTCTTCTCCCTCGCCACCGGCTACGCCTTCGACGCCTACGTCGTGGCGCCACTGTGGTGTATGGCTTCTCAGTGCGCCGAGTGAGCAAACTGCAGATAGGTGTAAGGGATCATCGAGTATCTTATGCCCAGCAATGTCTCTCTGTCACATCTAAAGTAATAATAATAATAATAATAAAAACTTTACTTATATCTGAACAATGTTACAATGTGCCTTACACAAACAGGATAAAATAATGCACGTCGCTAGCTACTTTAAGCTGTGAAAATAGTGCAAAAAAAAAAAAGCAGTAAAATAAGCAAAGAGCTGCAAGGTCAGTGAGGAGCGCAAAATGGGGCGGCCATACTCGACACCGTTGTCGGAGGCGGTCCCTGGACACCTGGGGCAAAGGATCAGAAAGGAAAGGGGAGAGAGTGGAAACTATTTCCATCCTCAAGATGGAATGGGGACTGAAGCAGAATGGGTTGAAATCATACTAATTAGGATGAACAATTTCTCCTTAGTGATTCAAATTGAAACCAATTTCTCTCTGTCCCCCCCCCCCGTCTCTCTCTCACTCACTCTCTCTGTGTAGCTTATTAACGTTCTCTTTTCTCTTTCTACAACTTTCTCTCCAGCATTTTCTAGGTCTATTCAAGATGGTGCCATGAATGGCTGCAACAGTGATACTCCCATTATTTGAAACAGGCTTATGAGGTCAATATTCAGTACTTTATATATATATTTTTGTTAATATCTTAATATGTTAGTGTAACAATCATGAATGAGTAGACTCGCTTGCCCGTTGGCTAACGAGTTGAACCCTTTAGTTGACTGGTTAGCGCAGTCGCCCGTGGTGTGGGCGACCCGAGTTTGCTTCCCAGCTGCGGCAGCAGTTCCTTGGCTGCACCCTGAATTCACTACATTGGTGTCAGGAGTGGGACGGTGAGACTGTGAGGCCATCGGAAGCGCGTGCACCCAGAGGCGTGAGGGAGCTGGTATGCTGAAGCATGGGGACGCGCTTCCCGAAGGAGGGTGGTAGTGTAACGATCATGAATGACTAGACTCGCTATCCCGTTGGCTAACAGGTTGGACCCTTTAGTCGACTGGTTAACGTAGTCGCCCGTGGTGCGGGAGACCCGGGTTCACGTCCCAACTGTGGCAGTTCCTGGCTGCCCCCTGAATTCACTACATTAACATTCTCTCTGACCTTAGCAATATCATTTTCAACATTACCATGTGTGCATGAAATTTGTACAGTAAGGCCCACAGACTTTCTATCATGCAGGAATTTTGGGTGGGGGGGGTAGGATTTTGCACTTGGTTCAAAAAACACTTTTTACTCCCTAAATCCCTGTACTCTCTTGCTCACTTGATAATATTAGCATGCAGATACTTTGAGAGGCTTAGTATTCTCTTTTTTCGATATCCTTACATACGCCTACACTTCCTACTTCAAGGGCCTCGGGTTATGTCCCAGTGTGATTTCGTGTGAGGCAGCCCACCAAGCCAAATGGCTTGTGTGTGCAAACTTACTTGGCATTCAATAAACTTGACTTGGATTGACATCTTTCCTACCCACCCTCGACAATTTCTCGCTCATACCCTCAATTTTGGTTGCCATTTTATTTCTCTCTCCTGAGAGCAGAGTCCGTCTTAAATATACACATGTAGTGACATATTCTGTGATTAACTATTTTTCCTTCTGAGTAGGAAAAAAAATCTGCTTTTGGGACGAATTAATTTACACGTTGTTCACATCCTTTTTTCCAATATCATTTTGATTGTTTCAATAATTCTCTGGAATGAGATAGAACATCCTCACAAATCTTTCAAGTCTTTCAGCGAGCCAGATCCCTCCGCTGGCATGGTAAATTGGTGTTGATATCTCAACCCATTAGTATTAGTTTTCCCCTCCTTGTTTTCAGAAAATAATTTATGACTTTTATTCTAAACTAAAGGAACTGTTAAAATGTTGTCCAGCTTCCTTGTTCTGTGTCTCCCTACCAACTGTCTCAATTCTCCTCTCTCTCTTCCATCCCTGCCCTCTCCCCTCATGGCCATCTCTCTTCATGAGCGTAGAGGAGTAGATGTCTGTGCAAACCCCATCCATAAGGCTGTCTCCCGCTGAGAGCAATGGAAAAGGCCATTAGGCTGCTCAGTCCTCACACCACACAGGGATTGCAAACTCTGCTCGGAAGGTAAAAGGCTTCTCTCTCTCTCTCTCTCTCTCTCTCTCTCTCTCTCTCTCTCTCGCTCTCTCTCTCTCTCTCTCTCTCTCTCTCTCTCTCTCTCTCTCTCTCTCTCTCTCTCTCTCTCTCTCTCTCTCTCTCTCTCTCTCTCTCTCTCTCTCTCTCTCTCTCTCTCTCTCTCTCTCTCTCTCTCTCTCTCTCTCTCTCTCTCACAAACACACACACACACACCTGAAGGGAACCACAGATAAGCACATAAACAAGCTCTCACATATGTATGCATTCACAGATAGACACACAAACAGATACACATGGACATACTTAACCTAGCAGTTACTCTGAAGTTGATTAAAGTTGAATAAAGTAGGGAAAGTAAGCACTTATGAATCCCTTAAGGGATTCTAAGATGTACAGATATATCAAAGTTAATCTCAGGGCGGATTAGTTCACTCCTAAAATACAGTATGAGAACTGGCTATGAGAGTCTTTGCTTGCTTTTTCAGATACCCCAGGGTCAATGGTTCTCTGACTTCTAAAGTCGGTATGTGTTTTAATGTGTGCTTGCATGTGTGTGTGTGTGTGTGTGTGTGTGTGTGTGTGTGTGTGTGTGTGTGTGTGTGTGTGTGTGTGTGTGTGTGTGTGTGTGTGTGTGTGTGTGTGTGTTACTCATCTTGTTTGTACTCAAATATTCTATTCACTTGGTAGGAACAGTTCTGAATGTCAACCCAGGCACAATACAAAACCTTTGAGTGTATTACCATGACAGACTACAACTTCCATCCATTATCCAAACCGCTTATCCTGCTCTCAGGGTCGCGGGGAATGCTGGAGCCTATCCCAGCAGTCATTGGGCAGCAGGCAGGGAGACACCCTGGACAGGCCGGCAGTCCATCACAGGGCTCACTCACACACACACACACACACACACACACACACACACACACACACACACACTCACACCTAGGGACAATTTAGTACGGCCGAATCCCCTGACCTGCATGTCTTTGGACTGTGGGAGGAAACCGAGCACCCGGAGGAAACCCACACAGACACGGGGAGAACATGCAAACTCCACACAGAGGATGACTCGGGATGACCCCCAATGTTGGACTACCCCAGCGCTCGAACCCAGGACCTTCTTGCTGTGAGGTGACTGCGCTAACCACTGCACCACTGTGCCGCCCATGAAACTTCCAATTAATCGCAAAGTTATGGACAATGAACTCCCAAACTACAACAGTCAAAATCCTTTACTGCTGCATGGCATGCCTATCTGTCTCAAGAACATCCCCTATCAAGTCTGCTATGTGCTCTGCTGCCATTGCTGCTACTGCAAAAAATAAAAAATTTAAAAAAAAATCACCAAAATGGCAGGTCTCAGTCAGAGATTAAAATGTTAACAACGCCTGAAATAAATTTTGTGTGGGTAAACAGGATGTGTGTCATTGTGCAATCAAGCAAATGTTCAATGCTGTAAAGACAGACTTTGTTTGAAATGACCCCTCTCTCTGGGCTCGAAAGCTTCTTTCATCCCCTTCTTCTCTCCCTCCTTACCCACTTCTGTTTAATTCAACTTTCTTCAAGATTGTTTTCAATCTTTGATGGTTCACATATGAATATAGAGGTGCACTTTAGGGAGGAATTGAAGAGGCCAGAAAAAGCTGTTCATAACTTTGATATCCGGTCAATACCGAAAAACACTAGCCTAGATTATTAAGTGCTTACCAGCAGGATGCTTAAAAAAAAGACGAAAACAAAATAAAGGTTTTTGTGAAAAAGTAACATAGCCAGTCCTTCTCTGTACCATGTCACCTAAATGGCACATCTATCCATTCATTATCCAAACCGCTTAACCTGCTCTCAGGGTCCCGGGGGATGCTGGAGCCTATCCCAGCAGTCATTGGGCGGCAGACAGGGAGACACCCTGGATAGGCCGCCAGACCATCACAGAGCTCACTCACACACACACACACACACACACACACACACACACACACACACACACACACACACACACACACACACACACACACACACACACACACACACACACACACCTAGGGACAATTTAGTATGGCTGAATCACCTGACCTACATGTCTTTGGACTGTGGGAAGAAACCAGAGCACCGGGAGGAAACCCACACAGACACGGGGAGAACATGCAAACTCCACACAGAGGATGACCCGGGACAACCCCCAAGGTTGGACTACCCCAGGGCTCGAACCCAAAACCTTCTTGCTGTGAGGCGACTGCACTAACCACTGTGCCACCGCGCTGTCCTTAAATAGCACAGAATGATCAAATACTGAATATTAAACTGTACAGTGATGTGACCATACTATAACCGTATATTGCATGACTTAAACTGTCCTTTTGCACTGTATGGGAGTTATTTTTTCCTTACACGATTTGTTTTTTTTTGTTTTGTTTTTTTTGCTTTTAGAATTATGTCTTTGCAGCAATACCACCAAGATAAACCTCTGTACATTTATTCGCCATGATGAACAGAGATTAAAATGCTTTTAAAATATTATATAATATTCTGAACATCAAAACTTCTAATCCTTTACTCCAAACGTATGATGCTTTACAATCTGACATTTGATACCGATACTCATATCCTCAAATACAATCCACTGCAGTCTACTTCCAGCACTGAAATCCCCGTCCCGGTAAAAACAAAAGATCTTTTTGTGCTACATCACAAGGTATCCCCAAAAGATCTTCTTCCTCCATCTATCACTGTCTGTGCTCTCTGACTTTCTTTCATACCCGTCGCACAGTTTATGAATTACAATCAACGCAAGAAATCTTGCTTTATCCGCACGAATAAACTTATGCTATCTGCTCTTTGGCTGTTTGATCTGTTCTCTTGCCGGAGACACCTCAGAGATTCCCTCAAATCCCCCAGCCCACAGCAGACTCCGCATTACACATTCTGCATGTATTAGCACATATTCTGTAGTACTTTGGCCTTTAAATGGACTTGTTCCCCCTACTTGTAACAGTTAACCTAGGCCTCCTTGTTTGCAATTACAAATAAAGACAGACATCTCGAAATTTTGATATAAAACGTAAAACTCAATTTCTGCTGTCCTTCCTTGCATCAGATGATCCCTCTGTGAGTCGGGGGGGGGTAAGAATGTCTTCGATTTGGGTTAGAGACCAGGAAACCGAGTTGTCATGCTAGCAAAGAATGCCATGGTACCGCTGTTATTGTATCATCCTCAGCACCTTTGTGGACATTGAACCTGCGTGATGATTCGCCTCCAAAGGAGGTCACTTCATTTTGTTCAGCCTTAACGGGAAATTGCAGCTCCATCTCAACCACATCGATCGCCTCGGCATGCCCGATCTGGTTTCATGGTAAGAAAACAAGAGTTGTTACTTGTGCCACCCGCTAACTAAAGTGTCTCTGTCTAAACTATACTGAGGGAAACTGGAAGAATTCTTCAAACACATTACACTCCCAAGATGCAACGGTACAATTGATAATATTGTAAAGAGAAAAGGCCATCCGGGTGGTGTGGCGGTCTATTCCATTGCCTACGAACATGGGGATTGTCGGTTCGAATCCCCATGTTACCTCCAGCTTGGTCGGGGATCCCTACAGGCCATGTCTGTGGGTGAGAAGCCAGATGTGGGTATGTGTCCTGGTCGCTGCACTAGCGCCTCCTCTGGTCAGTCAGGGCACCTATTCGGGGGGGAGGGGGAACTGGGGGAATAGCGTGATCC
The DNA here is from genome assembly GCF_029633865.1 of Lampris incognitus. Taxonomy (NCBI): domain Eukaryota; kingdom Metazoa; phylum Chordata; class Actinopteri; order Lampriformes; family Lampridae; genus Lampris; species Lampris incognitus. The sequence goes on along the minus strand of NC_079223.1, from coordinate 22,366,171 downwards.
GCGCTAGGTCCCTCTGGCTAAACTCCTCACTGTCAAGTGAAAAGAAGCGGCTAGCGGCTCCACACGTATGGGAGGAGGTATGTGGTAGTCTGCAGCCCTCCCCAGATCTGCAGAGGGGGTGGAGCATGGACTGGGGACAGCTTGGAAGAGTCGGGTAATTGGCTGGATACATTCCATTTCATTATCCAAGCTGCCTATCCAAAGTCAGGTCGTGGGATGCTGGAGCCTATCCCAGCAGTCATTGGGCAGCAGGTGGGGAGACACCCTGGACAGGCTGCCAGGCCATCACAGGGCCAACACACACACACACACACACTTAGGGACAATTTAGTATGGCCGATTCAACTGACCTACATGTCTTTGGACTGTGGGAGGAAACTGGAGCATCCGGAGGAAACCCACGCAGACATGGGAGAACATACATACCCCACACAGAGGACGACCCAGGACAACCACCAAGGTTGGACTACCCCGGGCACAAACCCAGGACCTTCCTGCTGTGTGGCGACTGCGCTAACTACTGCACCACAGTGCCACCCCGGCTGGATACAATTGGTGGGAAAAAGCGGGAAAAATCCAAAAAAAAAAAAAAAAAGATGGTGTAAAGAGATTTGTGTTACATACTGATGATACCTGCATCATACTTTTTCATCATTTTTTTTTAATCCATATATGAATTGATGCATCTATAAACATGACTGGATCCACATTCTGAGGAGCGACATAGTAATGTTGGAAAGGACTGGAAGTAAGCATCTCTACTCTGTCTCTACTCCACCCACAAAAACCATTTAAGGATCCAGCAAGTTTCTGAAGCAACCTGATACAACACACCTGATCTGTCATTGGTATGTTTGCTTTTACTGCACTTCAAACTTGCATTCCTTAAATTTGCACATTGTCAGCGTCTCCTGGTGGGTGAGAAGTAATTGAAACATAAGTCCGAACCTGAAAATGAGTATATTATCTAATCAGTCAATGAAAGTAGGCAGTAAAACATCAAGCAGTGATGTAATTATCACAGTAACTGATGTGCTGCCATTTCTGTATAGTTCACTCAGGTTGCCCACCGATTTTATCATTTCTTGCATCTAGTTAGTTGAAACTACAATTCCCCCGGGTAGTGTAGCGGTCTATTCCGTTGCCTACCAACACGGGATCACAGGTTCGAATCCCCGCGTTACCTCCGGCTTGGTCGGATGTCCCTACAGACACAATTGTCCGTGCCTGCGGATGGGAAGCCGGATGTGGATATGTGTCCTGGTCGCCGCACTAGCGCCTCCTCTGGTTGGTCAGGGCGCCTGTTCAGGGGGGAGGGGGAACAAGGGGGAATAGCGTGATCCTACAACGCACTATATCCCCCTGGTGAAACTCCTCACTGTCAGGTGAGAAGAAGCGGCTGGCGACTCCACATGTATCGGAGGAGGCATGTGGTAGTCTGCAGCCCTCCCCGGATGAGCAGAGGGGGTGGAGCAGTGACCTGGACAGCTCAGAAGAGCGGGGTAATTGGCCGGATACAATTGGGGACAAAAAAGGGGACCAAGAAAAAAAGAAAAAAGAAAGGGAACCTGCAATTCCCTAAGATTTTGTATTATTTCATCCACTTGAAATGTGCTGACGATGTGGTGATTTTGTGATAGGCAGTCAATATTACAGTAGAACAGCGTTTCACTGTAGTTCGATGTAGGAGCAGGAGATAATGACTGTAAACGATGTTCTCAGACTATAAACAAGGTGTAACAGCCATTGTGGTTTGTGTGCTGTCAATAGCCTGCACCCTTGTTAAAATGGCATCCTTGGACCAGAACTAATATAGGAAGTCTAAAAAATCATCAAACTACATGGCGGCATTGTTTGGCAGCTATATTGATCATCTGTCTGACAGAAGCATTCCCACACTGGCATCATGTTTCATTCTTTTTTCCTGTTTCCAACATGTACGGGTTTGCTGCAAATGGGCTTGACCCGACCAACAAAAATCAACATGGGTGTACAGAGACTGCAGAGTGTCTACAACCGAGGTAAAGACGACAGTTGGCATTATGCAACACTGACTCCATGGTCTAGATGGTTAGAATATTGATTTATTAATGGAAAATTTTTATGGATTGCAGCTTTAAATCAACACAACACTGTTGCCACCATTCACAGCAATACTCTCCATAGCCCAATGCACTATCCACCATCTTTTTCATCAACTCATTCTCTTTTTCATCAATCTAAAGAATGAAGCTGTTAATAAACCGCCTCATACTTTAGATTTAAGGGGCAGGGCTGCCCTTCTGCGTACTTTGGGGCTCAGGGTGAAGGATAAGTCTGAAAGTAAAACTGTGTTCAGACACTTTGAATATGCCTTTGCCTTTACAGATGAGGTGGGTGTGTAGACCAGATCAAGCTTGAACAAATCAACGTCCCTAAAGCCATTTTTAGAGAAGGTCTGGAATTAACACTTCAAAGCCGATCGCTAAAACCAGAACCTTTCTGCCGACCATGATATCAGTTTCTACTCAGGCAAACACACATAGGATCCATGACCCATCTCTCAATTAGGCAAAAGTAAGACCCAAAAATCCACCTCAACCCCCATGAACCCAAAATAATATAGTCTCGAGCAAGCTGGTCACATGGTCTTATATAAATATGACATCAAAAAAGAAGAAAAAAACGTACCTGTTGAGTGCCCGGGTGAAAAAAAGGGTTGTTTGGTAAGGATGACATCACACAGCCATGGTGCGGTGGAGCAGGAGAAAGACAGACAGGATAAGAAGAGGGTGAGAGGAAGAAAGAGAAAGAGAAAAAGAAAGGGGGGGGGAACAAGAAAAAAGAGGCAAATCAGTCAGGCAGACTTAAAACCTTTGGCTATAAATAATTGAGTTTTCTTTTTATGTAAGCTCTCTACATAGATGACACTCAAAATTGTATTAGGGTAGAACGACGAAACAAACAAAATGAATAAATAAATAAAACGTCCTCCATATGAATTATTAAAGGGGTCTGTGGTTGTCTTGTTGATGATGAAGGCATGAAGCAAGTGTGGTTTGTTGCCACAGGACTGAATGTACTTGTAAAGTAACTAAAGGCTTTCAGGCACTGGAACAGCTTGAATCCACGCATCAAATCTCAGCAACGTCAAATCAGCATGGTGCCACAGAACAGGAAATTGGGTGAGATTAGTTGCATCTGAGCAATACCCACACGACAGTTGCAATACAACAAGCTATCTGGCCACACATTGTGTATACTGATTTTTGGAGTATGGGAGAGTGGAAATTGCAGGCTGTCTCCTGACAGAATGGCAGAGCAACGGTGGATGTTGATGCCTGTGAGTGGGCTGGCTGTGCAAGAGTGAAAGGTTTGCTGTCAAAATAAAATAAAAAAATATACAGAAAATATCTTTAGTTTTAGTCTTTGTCAATTTGTCAACACAACAAGCACGAGGAGGTATTGGTGCATGCGTTTATTGAGACTGGGATGTCTACATGACTGTGACTATGACTGCCTTCATAAAGTGTTGTGTTGGTATTGTAAACACTTATTCTAAACATCTTAAATCTTGCCCCTGACAAATCCCCCCATATAATAATAATAATAATAATAAAAACTAAAACTAATACTGAAACTAATAAAAACTAAACTAAAACTAAACATTTTTAAATAATAAAAACTAAAATGAAATGAGCAAACCGACTACGGAAACTAACTAAAACTAAACTGAATTTAGAAAAATAAAAATGAAACAAAAATAAAAACTAATGAAAAATACAAAACTATAAATATAGCCACAAGCAGCAGTGGGTTCAAGCATTAGTGCAATGAGCTTTAATACGTAAGCTTAGTGTTAACTCCTGAGGCTGATATCTCAATGCATTCATGAGTTGTTGCAAATTTAGGAAGATAAGCTATTTTGATAACAACTGAATTGCTTGAAAAAATAAAAACTGTATGGAGTGTCAAAAATCCAAAAAAGAAACTTTTTCCAGCTTGGTCTGGAGATGCTCTACACCAAATTTGGTGACAATTACTAAAAGTGTAGGAATAGCAGAAAAAAACAAAAAACAAACAGATTTGGACAAAATTCAAAGTGGTGGAAAATCTAAAACCTATCAAAAGGCAGTATTCACCTTAATATGACCTTTAGAATAACTTGAAAACAATCGACATGCATACATTGCCACAAGGTTGGCAAGCGTTAATTGGACACATTTGGCTTGGTTTCCCCAGAGAAGAAGACTTAGTGACGGCACCACTGGGGAGACATGGCTTTCCCCACACCTACTCAATACCTGAGCCAATGACGTCACACTTACCAGACTGGGGTATTTTCTTATTTAAACATAAACATTTTACGATTGAAGTGCTGTTGTTAAAATCCTCAAAAAAACAAAAAACAAAAACAAAACACCATTCTGCTGGTTTTGGGTGTTTTGTCAAATACTTTGGTGAAGTTTGGTCAAACATTTGGTGAAAAGAAAATGTTATGCATACAGTATTAATTACAGTAAGGCACTGAATGTCGCTGCAGACATAATTTTACATATCTGAACACCATTTGAAAAAAAAAAAATGAAAGCCACTTTATTCGACATTTGTATCTTTCAACGAATTGTATTCTTACAATGAAATTCATTGTCTGCAGTGAACCCATCCTCTTGTATAGGAACAGTGGGCAGCTGCAGTGCCCAGGGACCAACTCCAGTTCTTCTTTCCATTGCCTTGGTCAGGGACACAGGCAGGAGTATGAACCCTAACATGCATGTCTTTTTGGTGGTTGGAGGAAACCGGCGCACCCGGAGAAAACCCACACAGTCACAGGGAGGACATGCAAACTCCACACAGAAAGGACCTGAGATGGCCTGAGGTTCGAACCCAGGACCTTCTTGCTGTGAGGCAACAGTGCCAACCACTGGGCCAACGTGCTGCCAAACATGAGACATATGATATCGAGCATTTGCACAATCTCTGTGTTAGTTTTGGTAGCATTTGAATGAAGAATTGTGGCGGTATAGATGTTAATTGATTTTAAATATTTTGAAAAATGCCTGGCGGCCTGTCCAGGGTGTCTCCCCACCTGCTGCCCAATGACTGCTGGGATAGGCGCCAACATCCCCGCGACCCTGAGAGCAGGATAAGCGGTTCGGCTAATGGATGAATGGATGGATAGTTATGGACTTCTGAATTGACCATGGGTTGCAGTGAGGTATACTTTTGTCACACATCAGTGGATGTGCTGAACAAATTTCAGCTCTGTAGTACATCAGGCGATTTATTTATTCATTTATTTATTTATTTATTTTGAAGTTTGGAATGTGAAATGTCTAGAAATTTAGATTTGTTGTAATAAGCCATGCCCACTTTAATTAATGATTACCTAATTTTATGCGTTGACTTGAGTCGTGACCCAAGATTGCGCAAACCAAATTTCGTATGAAAAATCAAGTGTCAGCCGTTAGTGTGAGAAGGGGGGGAGGCTGCACCCACCCCCACCCCAGTAGTGGCAGGTGGCTGTGTAACATCTTAGACCCAACAGTATGCCTAACTTTTCCTAACGTACAAATGCAAAAAAATAAACCATACCTTTATTCTAAACAGTGGGCTGGGGCTGCGTGGATGGTACATTTTTAATAATAAAGTGAGTAAACACCCCATTCCAAATCTGCTACACACGCACCTTACAAACAAAGCAACGACATCATACTGTAGCAACAAGGGGAGGCGGCCGCTCTGACTATCGGTGGTTCTGCACTGGGGGAGCTGCTTGGACCCCTAATAACTTTGTTCTCAACACTGGGTATGATTTTAAAGCATTAGACTCAGATGAGCTGTGTGAACTGAACTACGTCAGTCCAGAAGGACATTCATGCACCTGTGCCCTTTCTGACATCTGGAAGGTCACTTAACTCTAAATTCAATCCGTTACAAAAAAATCCAAAATTTCTTTCTAATATTTAAAGTCATCATTAATAACTTTTCATATGTCACATATGTATAATATATAGGATCCTTCTCCCACAAAGACAGATTTATTTTAAACTTATTTTATACTATTTTAGACTCAGCTTGCATTCTATTTCCTAGGGTTGCCACTGTGGTCTGACCAACTGGTAGCATTACCCTAGATGCATGTACCCATATATATACACAGATATACTACATCATCTGTCCGATAGATTTCTGAGTGCGACCCGCTCTTCTTTAAAAGACTTAGCTTACATTAAATCAACTTTTAACGTAAAACAAGCTGCAGGAGACAGAAAACACCTCCATAAAGGATATCTTCATTACAGGCAAAGGCATTTGCCTTGAAAGGTTCTAGAAATGAACAAAGTATTGCCTACAACCCCATGCCATATCTGAAAAAGGGGGTTCTGCATCTGAATGGGCACCTCTCCGGGAAGGTGTCCAAGCCCCTGATCAATGAATAAGTATGCCCGGGCAAGCTTGTTGGGTGAACTGGAGCACAGCCAGCTGCAACAATCTGCACCTCAATGAGAGATCCTCTCAGCTGCTGTAATTTATAAAGTGCTCCAGCACACAGCCGGCTAAGTCACCAAAGCAGACAGAATCATGCAGAGAAATGGATCATCTTTGCAAATGCTGCCCAGATTTTCCTGCGTCAGTGTGTGAATTATCAGTTTTTGTGTCAGTTAACTATTCAAGACAGTGGTGGATTGTTTTCTATCCTCTACTTTGCGATAATATTCTCAAACTAATAGGGCATTGAATATAGATGATCAGTGAGTACTCTGTAGCCTACCAATGTTGTGCGTCTCTACGCCCATTTTCCAATAGCAGTTCAACTCTTAAACATCACTTTGACAGTCTTACTGGAATACCACCAGTTGTGGATTTCTTGCTAACATCATGCCACTATCCTGCTAATAGATGCAATGTTCATGTTATCTGAGAGAGAGAGAGAGAGAGAGAGAGAGAGAGAGAGAGAGAGAGAGAGAGAGAGAGAGAGAGACCGACACCAATGTATTGACAGACTTTATTAGCTCAGAACCCACAATTATATCAGTCCTGTTGGACTACTTTGTTTTCTTTTGCACACTTTTTTCACTCATTCCATTGCCAATATTATCCATGTATAATCTGAGAGTTTTGTGCAGTGGTGAAGGTGATTAACAAAGCATATGAACAAATTAACATAAGACAGCAACACGATTAACGGCATTATTTCAAATACGGGTTTTTTTGGGTTGAAAAAAAAAGAAAAACAACTCTCATACTTCCAGATGGTAAGAATTGAGTATTCAGTAAAGCTGTTGTATGAGCTTTGAAAAATTAATGAACTATTTTAGAATGGATTTCCCCATGATTATTGCTTTACTGCACTTGAGAATAATAGAAAATTGTGTCCGTGCGTGTGTGCCATGCAAGGATTTGGATGTGTGAGCGCCTGCATAGGCATGTGTATTGTGTGTGTGTGTGTGTGTGTGTGTGTGTGTGTGTGTGTGTGTGTGTGTGTGTGTGTGTGTTTAAATAAAGGTATATTACTCCATTTCATCACATCTCCCACCCTCCACTGATTGCCTCCAAATCGTTTCCCTCATCTATGCTCCCAGCTCTTTTGCTCATATTTGGGGCAGACTTTGCGAGACCTATAAAGACAGACGGGAGCAAGTGGCATGGAGAATATCCAGTAATCACAAGGGTGAATAAACATCACATGTGAAGTAACCACAACTAAGAGTTTTACTTTTCTGCCAACAACCAAGCCTGCAGTTGGTCTGCAAGCTAATTAGGAATTTAGTCAGCCGCTAAGTCAGTTGGGGAGTCTGTCACCCAGCATGTCAGTCATTTAGTCAACAAACCACCCAGAGAGCAATCCAGCTAGTCGGTCCATCAGCTGTCTGTCCCTCCGGTCCAGCTGGTAACTACGCGGGTCAGTTTGTCAACCTTGCTGATCATTCAGTCACCCAGACACTAGTTTCCACCCATTCAATTAATCAGTCTGTCAACCAGTCTGTAAGTCAAACACTGTTTCTAGTGACTCAGTCGGTCATATACACTGTTCAGCCAAAACATTAAAACCACTGACAGGTTAAGTGAATAACACTGATTATCTTGTTACAATGGCAGCTGTCAAGGGGTGGGATATACTAGGCAGCAAGTGAAGTTAGTTTTTGAAGTTATATGTTGGAAGTGGGAAAAAATGGGCAAGCATAAGGATCTGAGCGACTTTGACAAGGGCCAAATTGTGATGGCTAGACGACTGGGTCAGAGCATCTCCAAAACAACAGGTCTTGCTGGGTGTTCCTGGTATCAAGTGGTCAGTCAGTACCTCCTAAAAGTGGTCCAAGGAAGGACAACCAGTGAACTGGCGAAGGGGTCATGTGTGCCCAGGGCTCACTGATGCACATGCGGAGCAAAAGCTAGCCCGTTTAGTCTGATCCCATGGAAGAGCTACTGTAGCTCAAATTGCTGAAAAAGTTAATGCTGGCTATGATAGACAGGTGTCAGAAAACACATTGCAGCACAGCTTGCTGTGTATGGGGCAGCGTAACCGCAGACAAGTCAGAGTGCCCATGATGACCCCTGCTCACTGTCAAAAGCACCTACAATGGGCACGTGAGCAACAGAACTGGACCACGGAGCAATGGAAGAAGGTGGCCTGATCTGATGAATTACATTTTCTTTTACATCTTGTGAATGGCCGGTTGCATGTGCGTCATTTACCTGGGGAAGAGATGGCACCAGGATGCACTATGGGAAGAAGGAAGCCGGCAGAGACAATGTGATGCTCTGGGCAATGTTCTGCTGGGAAACCTTGGGTCCTGGCATTCACGTGGATGCTACTTTGACACATGCCACCTACCTAAATATCATTACAGACCAGGTACACTGCTTCATGGGCCTCTTTCAGCAGGATAATGCACCCTGCGATACTGCAAAAAATTGTTTAGGAATGTTTGAGGAACATGAAAAATAGCTCAAGGTGTTGCCTTGGCTTTCAAATTCCCCAGCTCTTGTCCTGATCGAGCATCTGTGGGATGTGCTGGAAGAACAAGCCTGATCCATGGAGGCCTCACCTCACAACATACAGGACTTAAAGGATCTGCTGCTAATGTCTTATGCCAGATACCAAAGGACACCTTCAGAGGTCTTATAGAATCCATGCTTTGATGGGTCAGAGCTGTTTTGGTGCCACAAGGGGGACCTACACAATATTAGGCAGGTGGTTTTAATGATTTGGCTGATGGGTGTGTGCCCCAACTATATTCGAGGCTGAATTTTTTCCCCCCTCAATTACCTCACAACCATTGGAGTTAAGTGACTACCAAACTATATGTTGGCTTGGGCATGAATGATTTAGTACACAATAACCTTGATAAATCATCTTCAACTCTATCAATCTCTAAAGAGTCTGCGTCCAAACACTTAATCTCTTTATAAACAACTTAAACTTAACTGATGTGTGTAATCCATCAGCTAAAGACTATTCCTTCTTCTCCTAAAGACATTAAACTTTCACTCAAATAGATTACATTCTTATATCCTCTGGTCTGCTGCCCTTAGTACACTCAATAGGATTTTTGAACAGACATCGGAACACAATCCAGTCAGATCTATTTTTAATTATGGGAATATCACAAATAAAGCTACTAGATGGAAGTTTAATGCCACCCTTCTAAAAAAAATAATGATTTTTTTTTTACCAACTGAGAACAAAACTGACTGAATTTATAGATGTAAACAAAAATAGTGTCTCGTATGACAGAGGTTTGGGCATCCATCGTGGGTTTTATAAGAAATAATGCTACATACATAAAAGCCGACATCAAAGGATTTCCACCCTAGAAGAAGAATGTAATATTTTGGAGAATGATCTTAAAAGAAGATACACCATAACAAAAGAAAGCAAATTCAAAGCAAATCAAGCAGAATTAAATGATTTATTAAGACACAGGGCAAAATATATGATCCAGGAGACTGAGCCATCTTTTGGCACTAACTCTCAAACAACAATAAGCTAAAAGGTCCATACCAGCGATTAGATGTGCTAAATGTTGAGTAGTATCTTCAACAGAATAAATAAATGAGACATTCAAGAATGACTTTAAAAAACTGTATACAAGCGATTCAATTCCTTCCGAAGATGACCTCACCAATATTTTTTTTTAGTGGAGTAGACCTCCTTACATTGTCATTGGATGACACCAAAACTCAAGACTCTCCTATCGCACTGGATGAGCAACTTAAAGCAGTGAAAGATACAAACAAGGGCCATATGTCAGGTATAGATGGCATACCTGTGGAACGATACCAAGCCTTTTGGGATATTCTTGGACCAGTATGGTTAGAAACACTAAATCATGCTACTGAAAATGGCAGTTTCCATAGAGACCTAAACACAGCCCTGATCACAGTTATACAAAAACCTGGTAAGGACCACCTGGAATGTGTCAATCACAGGCCAATCTCGTTGATTAATGCCGACCTCAAGATATTTTCCAAAGTCTTAGCCAGCAGACTTGAGACAGTGGTTGGGAAAATAAAAAGCCCAGATCAAACAACCTTTATCAGGGGATGTCTCACCTCTTATGATATTTGCCGGTTCCTAGTCATACTGAGTGCAACACATAAAATCCTGCCTGCCTGTGGCCTAATATTTCTAGACGCTGAAAAGGTGTTTGACTGTCTTGAACGGCCATCCATATCTTGAAGGGTTTTAAAAGAATTTAAGTGCTGAGATCAATTTATCAATATGATTCAAACACTGTGTAACACCCGTCCCACGTAGCTATATAGTTTTCACTGTATAACTGGGGTTTGTAGTACGATGGGCGGGGCCCTGGGTACTTTTAACAAATGGCTGCCGTGCTACCTGTGCACAATAAATGAAATTCCTAAGCTAACCCTTTTTCTTTTATACAAAAATTAATTTTAATTTGCGACAGTGCCTCCACTTAGCAGGAGTAGATATACTACTTTTGTTTAATCCTACTAAGAATTTTGTTTTAAAGTATTTGTTCCCTAATGAACAATTTCTTTAATCACTATTTATACTTCTAACCCAAAATAAACCTTCATGAAATGTAAACATGACACACACAATACTTTAAAAGAAAATTATGAATTTAGTAAGTGTAAAAATTTTTTATCTAAAACAATAATAAAAATAAAAATTATTCAAAGGACAAGATACTTCACATCACTTAAATGTATTGACCTTTTGATAATGGGCTTTCTAATTAAATTCATTTGACTTTAAAAACTTTTCTTATTTCGTTACCTACATACCTCCTATCCAAAGGGCCCACACACACTCTCACACACACCCTCAATACTGCAAAAAAAAAAAACAACCCAAAAAGAATGTCTCTTTTTTTAAAATAAAACGTTGCAAGCCTGAGTCCATGCTTGGGAGCGTGGTGACCAAAGACAAATAGCCGGTTCACTCGACTACGTCACGCAGCAAAATAAAACAGCAGGGGCATTGGTTATTGTTACTCACAGGCCGTGAGTTGGAACCAGGGTGATGGCTGACGAATGAAGCGAGTCAAGGCGATGAAAACCACGAGTGAAACACAGGCGGGAAATCGTCAACATGTCCGGATGAAGGGAAAAGCTGAGTGGTAGACATCTACTTGTCTTTAAGGTCCAAGGAGTACTTCCTGGTCCTCTCGGTCTAATGAGTGTACATGACAGTTTTTTTCTCAGTCACTGTACTCGTCATGAAACTCATTACTTTTCATACAGAGTTCAGTTAAGCTTTAGCGGGTTGCTAACATCAATATATGCTAACACACAGTAACATGAGCTGCTACTACAGGAAACACAGGCTAATAGGCTAATACGCTAATCGCGACTAGCATGACAATTCTTTACTCAGATACAGCATCGTTACAGAGTGATACAAAACACATACACTGAGATATTTACCTTCCTTCGGCAGATTGTACACGTCCTTTACACATTGGGAAACTCTGCATTCACCGGGTAAAGCACATTACGCTCCGCTCCGCTCTCTCTCTGGGTGTTTTCTGTCCGTCCTTCACACAGCTGTCTGCTTGTCGTCTGACTCACCCCCTGAATCGGACCTACGAGTTCAACTTGACTTTTCCGCCCCTCCGCCCTTCTGATTGGCTTTTAAGTTGGCAACAACCAATGCAATTAACAAAATATAATGACAGACAACCAAATACTGCCAATAGTTAGTTTGTGAACTGTCCACGTTTTTCCCTCGCTTTGTACAGCCAAACAAACTATTTAAATTTCAATCAACTTTATTGGCACTACAATGAACGTAACGCAATGACATTTATCAGCCTATAGCGCCGTTCTTTTTTCTTTTTTTTTATTCACATGAACTGTATTAAACATTCATCTTAATTGATTTTAATGAAATACTTTTTTAAACTTTATTAAGTCATATATATTTGTCTGAAATGTCAGATTTTAGACGGGGCTACAACTGTATTGTTGCGGGACAGCTCCCTGACAGACAGACAGTCTGACTAAAGTAACGCGAGACCCTGTTAGCCAATGAGAAGAGACTTAGGAATGCGTGCGTGCTGCCTATTGTTATCCATTGCACAGCACAGCGTGAGTTAGTTGTTATAGTGGTTTACAGACTGTCACACAGTGTTAGCTTAGCATAACGTGTTAGCGATCAGACGTAACATTCCTGACTCCTACACCTCGACTGAGCTGACGCTAGACAGTGACTAACCAGCGACGACCATAATAGAACCAGTAAGAGTGATTACCAGCCCCCAGAGAGAGATCAGAGTGTGCAGCCAGTGACAGTGCGAGTGTCTGCAGAGTGAGACCATCCCAGCCAGGCTAGCCAGCGTCCGTCATCGTCTGCAGACTGCAGGAGCAGTGCAAGGTGGGTTGCTAAACCCGTAGCCTAGCCCGGCTAATTAACGCCAGAGACTGTGTTGTCGCACCATAATTCCCAGCCTCCAACTACTTAATATAAGAACATCTAAACCCAGTCCCGCGACAAGTGGTGTCAGAAGTGGGATAATTGGATTGCATTCTGTCTCCATACAGAATAGCGGTGCTATTGCTATTTACGTTAGCGTCCTTGCTAACTAGCAACCGGCTAATTACGTGCAGTAGCACTTTATCAAGGCCATCGTTGCATGTGATCTAGATGATGTTGGAACCTACTGAGGAGATCGAGCACGTGGAGCACGGTGCTGTAGGGGGGGGAGAGGATAGCGCTGTGGAAAGCGAAATGGAAAAGCAGATGTGTCGTCTAGCCCAAATGTTTGAGCGGTCCCTCCTTAACCAAGAAAAGCAGGAACAATCAATGGAGGAGGTGAAGTGCATGCTTAAAGGGGTACTTGTCGGGCGAGTTGTGCCACATCCCCAACCTCCCGCTGTGCAGCAATTGAGCACGGGACTCCACCCGCTCCCTAGTTCCCCGCAGCCATTCAATGGCTATCAGGAGGGCTTTGATAGTGGCCATGGAGCCAGTCATAGCATTACAACATTGGAGGTGCAGGACATGGAGTTAACTACTCCACTGGTCCCCCGTCCAGACGGACCGGATGTGAGACCCCGTGAATATGCTTTGCCCCCGGGAATGGAGAATGTCGGCCCAGTAGCGGATGGCCGCAACAGAAGTCACCATCCCAAACCCCTTGTCACCAGTACTCCAGCGGAGCGTAAAGGGGGAGCGCCAAACCCGACATCGACGGCCACCGGCGCGACGCAGTCCGACCTAAATGCTGACATCAAGGAGTTGAAAGCCGAGGTAGCGGCGCTGCTGCAGGAAATGCGGCGTTCCTGGAAACCGTCCCCCCCGCAGCTGACATCCGACACAGCCGAACAGAAGAAGGAGGAACGGGGCAGAACTCTAGAGCGGCCGGCGAGCAGCACTAATGGGCAGCGGCGTTACCAATCACCGAGTCCGGGCGCCACCCCTAGAGGCTCCTGTTACCAGTGTGGAGGCCAGGGCCACTTCAAACGAGACTGCACCTCCCGCTCACCGAGCCCTCACGTCAAGGAAAAGGCCGATAGCCAGCCAGCACCCCGCATAAACCGAGCAGCAGGAGATGGTCCTAGTCTGGTAGTGCCCATCACGGTCAACAAACTGGAACTCAAGTGCGTTGTGGACACCGGCGCGGAGGCGACCGTCATGTCTGAAGACACCTTCCGTCAGCTGGAGCTAGCTGGTCAGCCAAGTGTGGGGACTGCCGTCCTGAGGAACGCGGAGGAGGGGAAAGAAATGACCGAGACTCCGAAGTATAGAGTCACCATCCGCTTGGGCCGTAAGACCAAGGACTGGGACGTCTACGTCGCACCCATCCGCGACCCCTTTCTCCTGGGTCTGGACTTTATGCTAGCCGCCAGAGTCACAGTTTCGGTCGGAGGACAAGTACACGTTGATGGAGAACCGATCGGCACTGTCGTCATAGGCAGGTCGCTAGGAGAGTACACGGTTTCCAGAGTACTGCTGGAGTGCCCCTCGACTTTACCAGCGGAGAGCGAACGCGACGTCTGGGGTCTAGTGGAAGGCCCAAAGCCAGGAATTTCTGCCGTCCTGGAGCCCACTGGCCTTGCAGAAGGAGTCTCTTCAGGCAGTGTAGTAGTCGACGTTGCCAAGAGAGTCCCTGTGCGACTATGCAACTTGTCGCCCCGCGAAGTGACCCTAAGGAGAGGTGTTTGCTTGGGCGTGTTGGTTGAGGCAGAGGAAACCCCGTCCCTAGAGCCGAACCCCACGAACCCGGCGGAGAAGGAACAAGTGTCAGTGCGACGGCTGGAGTCCGCAACAGCCTTGGATCTACCAGACCATCTGTCATCCCTGTATGCAGCCGCCAGTAAGGAGCTCGAAGAGGGGCAGCAGAGAGCCCTACTGCAGCTTCTGGTCAAGCACAAGGAGGTCTTTGCAGCAGCAAACGACGACCTGGGCTGTTTTGATGCTGTCCAGCACCGCATCGACACCGGAGAGGGACGCCCAGTACGCCAGGCAACCCGCCGCACACCGCTGGGGTTCCAGCAAGAGGAGGAACAGCACCTCCAGGAAATGCTGAAGGCTGGAGTGATAACGCCATCGACGTCTGAGTGGGCTTCACCTGTGGTCCGGGTGAGGAAGAAAGATGGAGGCGTTCGATGGTGTATCGACTACCGAAGACTCAATGAACTGACGCTGAAGGACGCGTACCCGCTTCCAAGGATTGAAGAGTGTCTGGACACCCTGGAAGGCGCAACCGTGTTCTCCACGTTAGACATGCAGAGTGGATACTGGCAAATTGGAGTCCATCCTGCTGACCGATGCAAGACGGCCTTCATTACTCGCTATGGCCTGTACGAGTACGCCCGAATGCCTTTCGGACTCTGCAACGCGCCAGGCACCTTCCAGAGGGCCATGGAGGTTGTCCTGCGCGGGTTGCAGTGGAAGAGCCTCCTCGTGTACCTAGATGACGTCATCGTCATTGGCCGCAGTGTTGAAGATGGGTTGAAGAACCTGGCCATCGTCCTCGAGCGGGTCCAAGCCAGCGGGCTCAAGCTCAAGCCCCATGAAAGCCCCACGAAAGCCCCATGAAAGCCCCACGAGCGCCCAGGTGTCTCCCTCCTTGTCTCCGCCCTTGGCTGCCAGCAGTTCTCCAGAGGAGCCGACCACTACTCGACGCCGAGAGGCCGCAGCCCGTGTTCCAGGCGGGCAGTCTTCCGCCCCTGACCCAGAGGGAGCCGAAGCAGACGTTGCTGAGCCCCTGCCCCTCCCCACCACTAGACGGGGCAGACCAGTCCGGCCGCCTGCCTGGCTCCGGGACTCTGTTCGAGACTGATCTTGACGGACGTGACTAGTTGACTTAGGGGGTTACTAGGCTAGTCACAGGAGTCCTACTTTAATAGTGACCACCCAACCAGTTTATTTTGACGCCCTTAGTTCCGGGCCTAGTTGTGTGCCGGGTGTTTTGTCCCGGGTGTAATTCCGACTCTAGTTCCCAGAGTTATTTTATCTTTATGTTGAAGGGACTCAACAATCTAAAGGGGGGGTAGTGTTGCGGGACAGCTCCCTGACAGACAGACAGTCTGACTAAAGTAACGCGAGACCCTGTTAGCCAATGAGAAGAGACTTAGGAATGCGTGCGTGCTGCCTATTGTTATCCATTGCACAGCACAGCGTGAGTTAGTTGTTATAGTGGTTTACAGACTGTCACACAGTGTTAGCTTAGCATAACGTGTTAGCGATCAGACGTAACATTCCTGACTCCTACACCTCGACTGAGCTGACGCTAGACAGTGACTAACCAGCGACGACCATAATAGAACCAGTAAGAGTGATTACCAGCCCCCAGAGAGAGATCAGAGTGTGCAGCCAGTGACAGTGCGAGTGTCTGCAGATTGAGACCATCCCAGCCAGGCTAGCCAGCGTCCGTCATCGTCTGCAGACTGCAGGAGCAGTGCAAGGTGGGTTGCTAAACCCGTAGCCTAGCCCGGCTAATTAACACCAGAGACTGTGTTGTCGCACCATAATTCCCAGCCTCCAACTACTTAATATAAGAACATCTAAACCCAGTCCCGCGACAGTATGCTAATCCTTCAGCCCGGGTATGTGTGAGAGGAGGCTTCTCACATTTGTTTGACATAGAACGGGGCACATGGAAAGGGCACCCTCTGTCTCCTTTAATCTTTAATACATCCATCGAACTGCTTGCACTATTAATCAGTTGTCAGTTGTGTTGTTTTAAAAACATTGGAGCACCTTCGATATCTTTCAGGATACAAGGTTAATGTGTCAAAATAAGCACTGATGCTGATTAATACAGACACAAGTTAGGTCTCCCTCCCTCCCCAGATTAATGTTACAAATGAAGTATTTTACTTGGGTATTAAAGTTGGTACTTCCCTATTGTCTAGCTAAAACAAATTGCTCTTTAACTTTGACTTTAACTCAGTCCCAGCCCATATATCGGTGATCAAAATTAACATCCTACCCTGCATTAATATTATAAGGCTCTTCTCCGGTGTATGTGAATGGTGTGATGTGAGACTCTCCTGTGTACATGTGTAGGCTGTCCACCTGTCAGGTCTACATGGTGATGGTGGTTGCGTGGCTCAAGTCCAGTGGCATATGAACACTGCTTGGCATCCCCCTTCATATATCTTATAATTCTATTATCCTCTTTCAATGTTGTATTCTGTAAATTGTCTTTTATTCTGTACACACAACATCCATTGCATGCCTGTCTATCTTGGGAGAGAGCTCCCTCCTCTGTTGCTCTTCCTGAGCTTTCTGCCTATTTTTTCTCCTTGTTAAGGGTTTTTATTTAGGGATTGTCCCTTATCCGATATGAGGATGTAAGGACAGGATGTTGTATTGGTGCAAAGCCCACTGAGGCAAATTTGTGATTTGTGATAATGGGCTATACAAATAAAATTGACTTGACTTGACTATTAAGGAGTCTCAGGTATTGGATGGAGGAGGATAAAGTTTCATCTTGGAACACGATTTAATAGCACCAATAATATTAAAGGATTTTCTCCTTATAAGTATGTCCATCAAAAAATGTGGTTTCACTTCAAAAAGTCAGATGGGGGATGGGCATTTCCAGATTTTCAGCTGGATCACTGGGCATTTGTATTAAGAACTCTCAGGTATTGGATTGAGGAGGATAAAGTTTCATCATGGAAAAATATGAAACAAGAGTTAATACCACCAATAAGATTAACGGATTTTCTCCTTATAGGTATGTCCACCAAAAATGTGAGCAGCAGAAGAATCCCTAAAATCAAAAAAGCGTACGTTGCAAGTCATCTCTGATATAGAACAACAGCCACCTTCTATGTGGGGGGAAACCATTCACTAACAAAGCTTGGGAGGATAAAGGTATTACGACTCTCCAAGGTATTAATTGGGCAAACTCTATCCTTAGCTTTCAAGAACTTGTCTCTCAATATAATATTGATAAACACTCCCTTTTCTTCAACTTCAGAGTAAGATCAGCTTGTAACACCTGCAGGACTCCCCGGGGGTCAGATTTAAAAGACCATCTTCTCTTAAGTTGGATACAGAGTGGTCCAAAACAGATAGTGTCATATATTTATGATAATCTCCAAGAAATATATGCCTACATCAGGTATGGAAGCTTGGAATAGGGATACATTTGAATTCGGACAAAACTTAGACTGGGATGCAAGTTGGAATAATGTTACTGGTTCTTTGAAAAAAACAAATCATCAGTATATGCGTTTGAAATTTTGTCACAGAGTATATCTAACATTGAAAATTACACATATAATGGAACTGGTACCTGACCCATATCGTTCACTCTGCTCCCACGGAACCGTTGCATCTTTTATACATGTTGTATGGGGGTGACCAGGGGTCTTACTACCCTTGCAGAATTAATGGGGGTACAACTATCAATGGACCCTGCTGTACATCTTCTAAATGATGATTCCCACCTTTTCCCTTGTGGAAAAAAACACAAAGTCTGGCTGGCAGGCCTGACTGCAGCTAAGAAGATAGTAGTCCAGTGTTGGAAACTTCCTCATGCTAATTCAAGTATTCACTGGCTTCGGACCTTTTTGGACATATCTTACCTGGAACTATCATCCGTAAGAATCAGTGATGCACGACCAAACACAATTTTAATGGGGACAAATGTCATATCTAACTTAAAAGATCTAACTAAATAAGGATGCGCTGTCTGCATAGGTCATGTTATCCTGTTGGTTGGAGAGAGGGGTGAGGGGTAGGGATGGGGGTAGAGGGTAGTTGGGCTAACCAATCAAAATGTATTCAGCGATATGTTGTATTGTCTCTAATATGTTGGTGTTGCAATAAAAAATAAACGCTAATAAAACAGGACAAAGCAGAATAAAGTTGGCGAAAAAAGAACAAAGCAAAAGGAAACAAAAGGGACACAATAGTCTTGTGGTTTGCAAGGTTTGTTTTTTTTGTTAACCATCTGTCCGGTCTTTCAGCTTATCTCTTCTATTTCCGAATCTTTCTTGATTGACCTTATCATAGTTCAGTTATGGCCCATAACACATTCATTTAATTTTTCCACCAATAAGGCTGCTATTAGCCAGGCCGTTAGCGAGTGGGGGAGAGGACGGGTAACAGATTAGTTGAAAAGACACATCAGATAGAACGTCCCACTACAACATTGTCAAATGTTTCCAAACGTCATTTCTTTCATCAAAGTGAACGAGGTGGATAAAGTGAGTTCTCGCTACAGAGCGCTAACAGCTATTCTCCATTCAATAACATCCAAATCAAACAACTGTATCTTTTCATTTTGCTGGATACGCTCGAGAAAACATAGACTATCAGTTCTATTGCAATAGATGCCCCTAAAAGCTTAATGGAAAATGCAATACTAACAGCCAGCAACCAAAGCTAATATTTATCCATTTCTCTCGTGATTTTTCATGTTTGAAAATCTGATGAAATTTGATCAAATACAAAATTACTTATTTTAATTATTACGTCAGTCAGGACATATTATTTGTTGTGATATGCTCATGATACAGATAATACAGTGATCATTAGGGATTATTAGGCTTTGATATCAAATTAGACTTCAAAGTGGAATATTTTAGTCACAACATTACAACGGATGGATGCAGAACTTCGAGTTATGCCTCGTGTGTTCTGGAGAAGGAAATATGAAATTAAAGAAAGGGAGACATCTGCATTTTAGACAAAGAGCAACAGCAAATTTAAACTTATTTAATTTATGTTTTATTCCTTCCCCTATCATGAATGTTAGTGCAAGAGGCACGGAGGATATACACTTATAATCATACAGACCAGAAAATGTCAACACTGCAATAGTATTCAGGGAGTGACAATAGGATGTGAGTGACTCTGTGTGTTTCAGCCTTTTCCATTATTGAAAGTGCAATGACCTCTTTGTTAAGGCCAAGTTCTTATCTTAACTCTTTTTTTTGTATTATCAATGCTCTGTGATGAGAAGTGGCCATGCAGAGATCATCATGACAACACGCCCACACCATAAATCAGACAAACACACCAACCATTGATTCAAATGTGCCTTAAATCTTTTAAGTATCTTTATGCATGCTCAATAATCCAGGTAAGAAAATCTCAGAGAGGTGAATCAGTTCATCTGGACACAACATTTATTGAGAGAAACATTTCATCACTCATCTAAGTGACCTCTTCAGTCTCAACTGACTGCAGGTATCCCCACCCTTATAAACGACACAGTGGCATAACGACCGAAACCAACGACCGGTTTCATTTGCAAATTGCGGTGACCATTAACTAGCGTTACAGTGGCCATGTGTACTATTTGCAGAGGATTGGGGAATGTTTGCAATCACTGCATTGTAAGAAGGCGATAGAAGAGCTAACGTGTCAGGCAAGGACGCCGCAGTCTACACCCGTCTACAGGCCAGTGGCCACTCTTTCAAGGATGAGGATCCGCACATCCTTGATAGGGAGGAACGCTGGTTTGAACGGGGGTCAAAGAGGCCATCTATATGAAGAAGGAACGACCATCCCTGAACCGAGGGGGGGCCTAAGAGTACATCTGTTGCCATCATAAGCATAAATCATGAGCATAAATTTGAATTTAAACATTTCAATCATATGTCATAAGCGGCACCAAGGCTAATGCCACATTTTTGATGCTCGCTAAAATGTGTATCAGTAGCAGGAGTTTGATAGTGTTAAGGCTGCCATCCATCGGTGCCTTTTATCAACAATGGACTGCTCTGTCATTGTTTGGTGACCTTTGCGGTTGATCACCTTGAGGGAAACAGACAGACAGCGTAAACATCACCAATATAGACGAAATCAATGGCGCTAACCACAAATCACACAGATGGAAAAAGACACAGACTTACTTGAAGTTCCACATGTCAGGAAATGCAAATAAATTGACCTTACAGGGGGACAGGGTAGAGGAAACGCACATAGTGACCGACTACATGGCCAAGGCAAATATAAATAAATATATGAAATGGACTGAGAATAAATGAACGAGGAGCATAACCTTTGAAAGATATTGATATAGCCCTCTGGAGAGCAGGGTTGCTTACTGCACTGTGAAGATGTTGTCTGCCTGGCTGCAGATAAGTGATAAAATGTGAGCCTTGGGTTACAGACCTCTACCCTGAGGGGAGGTGAGTATAGAAGGATGCCTCTGTGTGTGTGTGTGTGTTTGTGTGTGTGTGTGTGAGTGCGCACGCGTGCGTGCATGCACACTCCCATGTATGACTGAAGTGGAGTGCCGGGCCGGATTATCCAATGGGTATTCTGGGCACAGGCCCAGCAGGGGTCCACGCACACTTGGGGGCCCAAGCAGCATTAAAAAAAAATGTTTAAAATAAAAAATCTACAATTTTTTTCCCTTAAATTTCAAGTCATGACACCATATGTAACCCAATCAAAAACACACTTTTTTTTAACTAAACAGAATGGTATGATTGGTCAACAGTCCGTTTTACATGACACTTGATTTGACCCTGGTTCTTGCCTGAAGAAGTGCAAAGCGTTTTCAGATTAATCTGCAGAGCAGGAAGTAAAACCGAGAGCCCAGGAGCGATACAAGGTAGACACGTTCAATGTCATCGTTGACTAGTCAGCTGTTTAGACCCTAGAATGGATCCTTACTGGGACATTATTGACGAGTTTGGGATTCGATTCCACATGGAATCGGAGGATGAGACCACTGTTTGTCAGCGGGCTGATGCTGACAAACAGGCTGCACTTGGAGCCTATCCCAGCAGTCATTGGGCGGCAGGCGTGGAGACACCCTGGGCAGGCCAGGTACAATTGGGGAGAAAAAGGGGGAAAAAATGCAAAAGCAACAGTGCCTCAGTGCGTTGTCACTGATGGCCATCGAATCTGAACTTGTCAGAACTTTGTTGAAGTTATGACTGAATCTGCCAACAGGAAAGCCTGGAGAAAGTCTCCCGCCAAACCTTGGTCGGACTGTGACGTTGTGTCCCTAACCAAGAATTCTTCCAGTCGGATGCCAAAAACTGAAACGTGGTTGTGAGGCAGCTGGCCAGATGCTGACGTTGTTTTCACATCCAATAATGGTCCAGTCAGACCCTGTCTTACAAACCAAGAAATATTGATCACATCATTACTATGAAAAAGGCAAGTGCATGTTTTTTTTGTTGTTTTTTTTAGGATATGGCATTTGAAGAAAAGAGGTGGCACAGTGGTTAGCGCGGTCACCTCACAGCAAGAAGGTCCTGGGTTTGAGCCCCGAGGTAGTCCAACCTTGGGGGTCATCCTAGGTCATCTTCAGTGTGGAGTTTGCATGTTCTCCCTGTGTCTGCATGGGTTTCCTGCGGATGTTCTGGTTTCCTCCCACAGTCCAAAGACATGTAGGTCAGCTGAATCCACCATACTAAATTGTCCCTAGGTGTGAGTGTGTGTGTGTGTTTGTGTGTGAGAGCCCTGTGATGGCCTGGCAGCCTGTCCAGGGTGTCTCCCCGCCTGCCGCCCAATGACTGCAGGGACAGACTCCAGCATCCCCGCCACCCTGAGAGCAGGATAAGTGGTTTGGATAATGGATGGATGGATGGGTGGAGAAGTGGAGAGAAGGATACTGTCAGACAGATGTGTGTGTGTGTGTGTGTGTGTGTGTGTGTGGCTCTTTTATTCCTTTTAATATCAGATATGTTAAGGCTTTTAGTCAGGTTGTGTTGTCATGGTTACTTGCAAAGGTTACTGTTCATTTTCCAGTGAGGTACGGTGCTCTCCATAATGAATTAGAGCTACTCTGTATATGCCCTGTACGCTATATCTGATTTATTAAAGAAAGAAAGGAAAGGAAAAAAAAAAAGGTCTGACCAGCAAACCAAGTTGGCTAGGGACCCATCAAACATTTGTGCCCAGGGGTCTGTAACTTGTTGATGCGTGTGTTTGTGTGTTGGGGGGTTACCACAAATGTGGTAGAGGACAGTAAACTATAATAAGCTTAAGTATAAGAACAGAGTAGAGCAGAGTAGAGGACAAAGCACAGTAGATTTGAGTAGAAAGAGATAAAGTAGATTGGGAGTGGAGGAAAGAGGGTTAACACTGGGATGAAATGAAACGGATCAGACTGGACTGAAATACCCAGCAATAAACGAGAGTGCAGGGAAGATTGTTGTGCACCATATCAAACCTTTATGCTCCCAATAGCCTTTTTTTTTGGGGAGGGGGGGATGAACTCTAGTACATGGAGATAAGAGTGGGCAGGCTTTCCAAAAGCTCTGATTGCCAGCTGCTCTTCCACTACACTTCCTTTTTTTATCACTATTCCCTACGTCTGTTTCTCTGTCCCCTCATTTTGTTTAGGCTTTCCCCCTCTCTTGTAGCAACGGTTTCTAATAACCCACCCTTGTAAAGCCAGAGAGTAAGAGCATGTTCAATCCCTGGACTCTCCGGCTATGCCAGCTCTCTCTCTCTCTCTAAGCTCTGAGATAATATGTCATGGCCGAGCGAGCCCCATGACAAGCCATAGCCCTGCATTTGAAAACACATTACTTTTTAAGACCCCTAGAGAAATTGTGAGGAGGAAGAAGAGTAATAGCACCTTCCCACCCTCTCCTGTAAAGCGCTCACTGTGCACATATGAGATTGTATGTCGCCGTGCGTTTGCGAGTGTGTGTTTGTGTGCGTACGGTGACGTGCAACTGCGTGTGAACTCATTTGGACCGGCGGGTCCGAGTTGCAACTGGAGATAAGGGCGCGCAGTGACATCCTTGAAATGCTATGTAACCCAGGGCCCTTCCATTTTGTTTCCTTTGCTGGACTTACCTAAAAAGTCGAATCTGTCTTGTTAAAGGCATGCTAAGTGGGGACCCCCACCCCAGCCTTTCACCAGTGGATCTGTTAGTCGACTGGTGCTGCACCAGTAGCGCTGCTTGTTAGGGCGGGCTCTTCGAAGCCGCAGCCAGATCATTATTATTTATAGGGCGGTATCGTCGTGTGACAGATGACCTCTGACCTTCACCAGCACACCGAGGCAAGGCTTTAAAGGCAACTCACTCGTTATCTCGAAACGGCTGAACCAACATACGAAGGGCGCTGTCGTAGCTGTTATTGAATTTCCTTCAATTTCGTATGCTGCTTGTTATCTTTTTCTTTGTTTCAGCATTCCTTTTGTTTCTTTTCTTTCTTTTTTTAAAAAAAAGTATACTCATTGCCCACTTTTCTATCTTGTTCTCTTTGTTTTTAATCCTTATTGCACAGTTATTATTTTTTTGCTTCTGATTTGCTGTGAACACATGCAGCATTTGTTGGTTTGTAAGTCGCTTGTATTGAACCAGGAAGACTCGCTGCCTCTGTGATGCACGCTAACACAGACCCGAATAAACAACCCACACACACACACACACACCCACACCCACACACACACACACACACACACACACACACACACACACACACACACACACACACAGAAAGAGACGTTCCCACATTTAAAACACACAACGCTAACAATAAGAAAAAGGAAAAGTCGGCAATAAGAAAGATAAGCGTGATTGAAATGGAGGACACTTCCTGTTCTGCCATCTTTAGCGTCACACTGAACGCTGCCCCACCGGCAGACTCTTTGTCAGGACCGTTGCTAATGGAGTCGTAACAATAAGCTGCAGATACGGCAGCCAAATATACATAGCCAGCGCTGACCTCCTATCTTTTACACAGGTTTTCAGATGACCCCCAAACTGTAAGCCCTTCTGTGATAGCAGTGAACGTGTTTGGTGGATAGAGGTGACTTTGATTCTAGTGCGGTGGCGGCGGCGGCGGCTCGCCTGTCTAAGAGAAAAAGCACTGATCCTCCAGCTCACTTTCAGCAAGGCCCCTTTGCTCTAGCGGCTCTTCCTTTATACCATCAGATCTGAGATCACTTTCAGGGATCTCCACTGGGCATATCTGTCTCCGGAGCTCGCTCGCTCTCTCACTCCTTCCCTCTCTCTCTCTCTTTTTCCCCTCCCTCCCACTCTCCCCCTCTCTCTCCCTCCCTCTGTCTCCCTCCCTCCCTCACTCACTCACTCGCTCTCTCCCTCCCTATCTCCCCCTTCTCTCTCTCCCCCTCTCTCCCTCCCTCTCTCTCTCTCTCTCTCTCTCTCTCTCTCTCTCTCTCTCTCTCTCTCTCTCTCTCTCTCTCTCTCTCTCCCTCCCTCCCTCTCTCCCTCTCTCTCTCACACACACATGCATGCACACACGCGCACACACACACACAGCCGTTTTTTTCTCTCCCTCCAACCTTTTCATTCTCTCTTAATCTCTACCTCATTCCTTGGCTGCTTCCTTTTTGCAACTCTCGCTCTCGCTCGCTCTCCATCACTCTCGCTCTCTCGCTTGCTCGCCCTCCGTAAGGGAGATAGATGAAAATCATCACACTGAGTGGAGGAAAGATGGAAGACGCGAGGAGACAAACGTGTGCAGCAAGTGAAGTTAAGTTGGCTGGAAGGATGACTTGAAAAGGCAGAAGACGGGATGGGAGGACAGGTACATGGTTATCCCCTGACAACATGTCTGCACCCGCCTCAGATTTTGTTTTTAGTCGTGTCCCAGGAAATGAGAAGAGTTAAACAAGCATACTAGCGCCACGATTGGGAATGTGAGCTCAATTTGACAACTTTTCTGTGTCAACATGGTTGAACACTCCTTTTTTTTTTTGAAGTCTGAAAGTCTGAGTATCTGCAGCCAGCATCTACATTTGCCAGCAATTATTCCTTTGAGGGCATAATCTGGATTTCCTATGAAATTTTAAATTTGGGGTTACCGGGGTCAACTCCAGTTCAACTCATATTGTGCCTTCGAAATTAAACAGGTCAGTAGCTTGAAATGCTTTTAAATGAGCATTTAATCAAAAAATACTGATGAAAATATAATTAAGATAAAATGTAACACAATAAATGACTTCAGATTAAGTTCATATTAAACCACCAAAGGGCGCCATTAAACGACAGCCTTTGAGTTTATCCAGATGCCGGCAGCAAGTGAGCCGGTCCCGTGTATTCCTGGACCAGACTCAGTTCTTACAGTCACACCAGCTCATCAGTTCATCTCGCTCCACTTTCCTAATGTGTCTTATGGAGATTGCTTCTGACAACAGAGCGCCGGCGCACTCGACAGGGAAGAGAAGGTGAGAGAAGATGAGAGAAGATGGCCGACGGGGTTAAAAGACGAAGGCAAAAGTTCACTGGCTCCAACTAAGGCATTTCTTTGGTCTTGCTCTCTTATTATACATATACACACACACACACACACACACACACACCTTGGGTGTTGCAGTGATGAGAGGACTGAGAGAACCTTAAAGGTTAATTAGTCACCATGGGGTGAGACTCAAAGGGTGTCAGCACCCCTACTCTCTCCCCTCTCCCTCTCCCTCTCCCCCTCTCCCTCTTCCTCCCTCTCTCCCTCTCTCTCTCTCTCTCTCTCACTCTCACTCTGTCTCTCTGTCTCCCTCCGTCTAGCTCCTGCTCCCTGTTGTGATTTTGACTCCAGGCTGAGGTAAAGGACCACTTGTGATCTAAATTAAGGAGGCGAGTAAAGGTAATGGGTTAGCGCCTTACGGGGAGACAGAAGGAGGGACGGATAAAAGGGGGGATAGGAAGAATAGCAAGATTGTAGTTTAATCTTGGTCTAAATAAATCTATCAAAAGCTGGCTTTTCCCACGCCGTGGGAGGGGGCAGCATAAACTGGCAGAAGCGCCTCCTTTACATGCAGCAAATAAAGCAGTTCTATCAAGCTATTTACTGTACCTGCCTTTACTAAATTATACATTTCTGTCCCTGGATTGCTCGGGTATAGGTTTTAAGGGAGACGAGAACGAGACGTATGAGGAGCAAATTGATAGCAATTTCACCGCTGGGGATTCAGTAATATTTTGAGCTTGGTATAGTGAAAATTATGCAGTGTTTTTTTTTGTTTGTTTAGATGTTACAACCAAACTCGGCATCAAGCAAAGCACACACACACACACACACACACACACACACACACACACACACACACACACACACACACACACACACACACACACACACACACACACACACACAAAAACTCTTCAACATACATCACAGAAAGCTGAATCAGTTCATCTGGACCCAACATGTACTGAGAGAAACGTTTCATCACTCGTCTAAGTGGCCTCTTCAGTCTCGGGATACCTGCTGACTGCAGGTGTCCCCACCCTTATAAACAACACAGTGGCATAACGACCGAAACCAACGACCAGCTTCATATGTAAACTGCCGTGACCATTAACTAGAGTTACGATGGCCATGTGTACTATTCACAGAGGATTGGGGAATGGTTGCAATCACAGCCTTGTAACATGGTGACAGATGTACTCTTAGTCCCCCCCCCCCCCCCCCCGGATCAGGAATGGTCATTCCCTCTTCACATTGATGGCCTCTTTAGACGATTTTACACAAGAGATCCCGCAATACTGTCGAAATGAAGACCCATCTTTATGCCGGCTTTGCTTATTTACAATGGACCAAACAAAGGCAGCATAATCGTCTCCAGTGTGTGATTTGACATTGCGTGCCAACAATCTGGAAGCAGAAGCGACGTGACACGTAGCACAACAGCCTCGGCTGTCCTGTCCTGCCATATGTCCCTTTTTACACAGCTGTGGATTCAGTTCTGTGACTACCTCCACCGCCGGCTCAATGCTAGAACAACAATGCCCCCCCCCCCCCCAGTCAGTGTTTGTACCTTCTACACAGAACAGCAAGGCGGATTAATGGCGCAACATTCCCACCTTGAAAAGGCTGTTTAAAAAGCCATTTTGACTTCCCGTTCAAACCAGCGTTCCTCCCTATCAAAGATGTGCACATCCTCATCCCTGGAAGAGTGGCCACTGGCCTGTAGATGGGTGCAGACTGCAGAGTCCTGGCCTGATGTGTTAGCTCTCCTGTGTTGTGCCATCCTCTTGGCCAGTGTCTGTTTGGTTTTCCCGATGTATAAATCAAGGCAATCCTCCTGGCACTTAAACAGCGTGCACTCTATTGCTCTGTTTGTGCCGGGGGACCCGATCCTTGGGGTGGACCAACTTCTGGCACAGCATGTTTTGGGGTTTGAAAGCAACTGAAATGCGGTTTTTGGAAAATGCTCATCTCTCCCGCCACATACAGAATCACCACTGGTTTACACTTAGACAGCTGTTGTGTCTCTCCTTCGATCAGCTGGTGCACTGTTTGGGCGTTTTCCTGGCTTTGACAAATGCCCAGTTAGGATAACCACACTTAACCAGGGCCTGTTTAATGTGGGATTTCCCCCCTTCCCCGGCCACTATGTCGGTGGGGACGTTGTCAGCTCGGTGGTACAGCGTCCTGATGACTCCTAGTTGGTGCTCCAGTGGATGATGAGAGTCAAACCTACTGTTCAGTATGGGTTGGTTTACGGTAAACATCAACAATCAAATAACCACCAACTGCAATTTCACAGTCTAAGAAGCTTAACCTGTCATTTTTCACATCCTCCCTGGTGAACTTGATTGTGGTTGCCCATCAAATTTTTGCTGCTCTTTTGCAGCTATTCTCCAATCCTCTGTGAATAGTACACGTGGCCATTATAATTCTAATAAATGGCCGCGGCTATTTGCATATGAAACCAATCACCAGTTTCGGCCCTTATGCCACTGTATTGTTTATAAGGGTGGGGATACCTGCCGTCAGCTGAGACTGAAGGAGTCACTTGGATGAGTGATGAAACATTTCTCCCACTAAACTTCGTGTCCAGATGAACTGATTCAACTTTCTTTGATTTCCTTACCTGGATTATTGAGCATGTATCAAGACCTTCACTATACACACTGAGGTGTATGATAGCATATGAAGTAGAAAAATGAACACGAGGATATGTAACTGCTCCCATTCTTCTTGCCAAACAAAATACGCTAGTTGTATTGGACATGCTGTACAACTAGTTTACTTGCAGATGTCTCACCCTATTCATTTACATACTCTCTAATACATACTTAATCCGATTCAAGATTGGGGCGTGCATTGTGAGGAAGGCAGAGAGATGTTTTGGACAGGTTGCAGGTCAATTATGAGCCCTATACACAGTAATTTACAATCCCACCCCCATTATCTAACATGCATATCTTGGAACTTTTGAGGGGGAAAGTGTTGTAACCACATGAACACAAAGAGACACCAAGAAAACAGGCAAACTCCACAGAGTGATTCCCATATGGTCTCACAACCCTTCTTATCAGTAAGCAACCATGCCACACCTAACAATACACAACATGGTTCATTCCCCTTCCTGAACCCATCCAGCCATCCATTATCCAAGCTGCTTATCCCAATTGGGGTCATGGGGATGCTGGAGCCTATCCCAGCAGTCTTTGGGCGGCAGGTGGGAGACACCCTGGACAGGCTGCCAGTCCATCACAGGGCCGCACGTGCACACACACACATTCACACCCAGGGACAATTTAGTTCGGCCAATTCACCTGACCTGTATGTCTTTTGGGCGGAAACCGGAGCCCCCGGAGGAAACCCACGCAGACACGGGGAGAACATGCAAACTCCACACAGAGGATGACCCGGGACGACCCCCACGGTTGGACTACCCCGGAGCTCGAATCCAGGACCTTCTTGCTGTGAGGTGACTGCGCTAACCACTGTGTCACCGTGTCGCACTTCCTGAACCCATCTCACAAGATTTCATCTATCACTTTTTATGAACTTTTGACTTCCTGTGTGTTGAGTTATCAAATGCCTCCCTGAAGGAAAAAAAAGCAAGTAGTTTATATTCAGGAAATACCAATTAAAAGTGATTTGGTTCCACAACTAAGGATGTCCTTCATGTTAATATAACTTTACACAATAACTGATATTTTCTTTTGAGTGCCTTTTAATCCCTTCAGTGAAGACTGTAGCGACCATGAAAGCTGTGATGGTTGGTAAATTGCAATTTTCCGTGCTTAATCAAATGAAAGGACCTAACTTAGTTCTTTGTATGAAATGAGAGAAAATAGAAATTCACCCACACACACTTATATCAGACATGCAAGCAAGCTAATTTGCGGCATTATACAGCTGCAGGTTACCAGTGGGGATGGTGCACATGAGACCAGACCTAATTCTAAACCCACTCACCACGTATTACCCAGTCATTTACCCGCCATGGGCAGGGAAATATGCTCCACTCCAGCACAACGTTGGGAGAAGGTGGTTTTAAGTGGTTTGAGATGTGTGTGGAGTGTGTGGATTGTTTTTTTTTCTTTTCTTTTTTTGTTGTTTTTTTTAATGGAAAAATTGGATCTGATGGAAAGTGAGCCTATATTTTTTCTCAAATGACTGTTGGTGTCTATTATTGACACGGTTTATTGTTGGTTGACTGATGGGTTTTTTTTTCTTCCCTTTCCTTTTTTTCTTTTTTGTTGTTTGTTTATGGCTGTGTTGTTTGTTGGTTTTCCTGGTTTCTGTGGGTTGTTGGGGTGTTTAGCAATGGGTCAGTTGTCACTTTTTTTGTGGTGTGTCTTTGGAAAGGGAATGTGTACTTTTTACTCTTTGTGAATGCTCTGATGACACAGGTGTATTTTTTTTTTGCAAATCCCAATAAAATTAAAAAAACAAAAAAAACAAAAAAACAAACCAACACCTGTAGCTCTACTGACTTGAGTAGATGAGGCCAAGTATAACACGGGCCCTTTTCCCCCACTGTTAGTCCAATCACATTAGCGACAAGCATGGGCGTAAGTCCATGAATACTGGGATGGCGTCCAGTGCTTTACCTGTGCCCCGTCCATAGGGTTAGGGGTTGTGTCAGGAAGGGCATCCAACGTAAAACTTTGCCAAACCAGTATGTGGATTTACAAGACCATACCAGATCAGTCAAGGCTCCATACAGGATCGGCTGAGGCCCGGGTGAACAACAGCCGCCATTGGTGCTGTGCCCTCACAGGGTACCGATGGAAACTGTAAAATCCGCTATGGCAACCCCTGAGGAACAGGGAACAAGCTGAGAGAAGAAGTCCATCCACATGTGAAATGAACAGGTCGGGAACCGTCTGGATGCCTAAATCAAATTGTTTTGACAAGGAATTGGCAGAAGATACTTGATCAATCCTGTGTGTCAGGAGGTTAAGGACGAACTCCACGAGACCTGCCAAAATCCCAGAGAAAGGCTCAATGTTGTCTTTCCTTTGAGATAGTCTAGAGAAGCAGAAGTTGTTCACACTACTTGCTGCGGGTGGGGCTGACAGTAGTTTAAAAGGTGAAGGGGAACAAGGGCAAGTCCATTGCGACAGTGGTCGATCGGTTTATTGGTATTGACAAAGCAAATACAGTATGATTAATATGTAAACAGATGCCGCCGTGCTGGGAGAGGTCTAGGCTTACAATTCAAGCAACCACTGGAAATGAAAATAATCTCTACTGCATATAGGGATGCAAGAAACAAACATTTCAAGTGGTATGATGTAAGAAACCATTTTTGCACCAAAAAATGGTAAAATTATATTGAAAATCTGCTACGTTGAGACAAAGCTTTGGTAGCAAAGTTGAATAGTTCAGGTCAGAAATTAATCCTCAGCGTCCTTCCTCTTCAGACAATGCTCGTTTGTTACATTAAATAATTAGGGCCACGTTGATTATGGTCCTTGGATTGTTTAGAAAAATCTAAGGTTACCGTATAGACTGCAATGTTACCACAGAGTAAAACCCTGAGTGTTAATTTAACTTCCTGAGTGTGAATTTAATTCTGAGAGTGTAAAAATGGACCCAAAAGGATCCATTTGTACACTCTCAGAGTTAAATTAACACTCAGGTTTTTACTGTGCAGGAAGCTGCAAAAGTCCTTGGGTTTGTATTGGTTTCGCACAACTGACCGATGAGGAAGTCTGATCGTACAACAGGTAAGTCATTCAACCATTTCCCCATTGCTCCTCTTCATCTGACACCACAGCCGGAGAGCTTCACCATTCTGCCAACACCATAAAGTCTGATGAGCAGGCATGTGAAATGGTGTTGTAATAACCATCTTAAAGTTGCATTGTATTTATAGTGGAGCTGTTTGGGGCATTACAGTGACCCAATGACAGTGAGCGCCAGACTTGGTACTTCCAAATATTTAAACTTTCTACCGTATATCCGAGTATGCTCGTGCTGTAATTCATTATTAATTTCTGGCACAGCTCACAGAAGTATTGAGTATTGACTTGAGATTTTCCAAACGCTTTTTTCATAATATCGGGATTTTAAAAACCTATTCTCCTCGTAAGTAAATAAATAATGGCTAAATGCTTATTACATTTCTCATTACCAATCCAATGTGTGCGTGCGTGTGTGTGTGTGTGTGTGTGTGTGTGTGTGTGTGTGTGTACCAGGTTTATCTATCCTAATGGGGACCACCTAATGGGGACCTGAAACCAGCTTCCTTGTGGGGACATTTTATGGGTCCCCATGAGGACAAGGGTCTATTTTAGGGTTAGGACTTGGGTTTAGGGTTAAGGTTAGGCATGTAGTTATGATGGCTAAGGTTAGGGTTAAGGACTAGGGAATGAATGTAGTCAACGAGGGGTCCCCACAAGTATAGGGTGACATGGTGTGTGTGTGTGTGTGTGTGTGTGTGTGTGTGTGCGTGTGTGCGTGCATGCATGCATGCTTATATAAAACATGTTTTTTTGAGTCCACAATTTTCACGTGTCCTGATTTTACCCAGACCCCTTTACTCAGGAATCAGGACCATTTATTTGTCCTTTCCTTCCATGCACCTGCGCACATGAAATGAAACGAAACATTGTCCCCCCAGCCCGCAGCAGCGCAACAAAAAGACAAAAACACACATTCAAACTACAAAAAAATTACAAAAACACATATCCAACATACCCCCCCCCTGAAAAAAAAATCACTGTTCAAGAGAGCGAAGGCCAGGATGACTGTGTGTGGTATATGTGTATTTCTTGTTTGATTTCTTTGAGTTAGTGGGGGG
Organism: Lampris incognitus; assembly: GCF_029633865.1. NCBI lineage: Eukaryota > Metazoa > Chordata > Actinopteri > Lampriformes > Lampridae > Lampris > Lampris incognitus. The sequence goes on along the minus strand of NC_079223.1, from coordinate 22,333,313 downwards.
GGGGGGGGTCTGTAGGCTGGAATCCATGCCAAGGCCTACAGGTTACCTCGCTATTTTCTGTTTTGTCTACCTGTGTTGTAATTTTTTATTCTTGTCCTCCTTGATTCTGTAGAGTTCGATGGGTTTGTGAAATGTTGGTTTGGTATATGTGTGTTGTAATTTGATTGTTTTTTTCCTACATAATAAAAGAGAGAGAAAAAAATGGTCTGAACTGTCGGCCCACATGGGCCAGCAGCCAACCCAGCCTGCCCCGATTCCCCGCCCCGCCAAACCGCCCCCCAGTGCCCCCTCCCCGGGCACAGCTTCAGGCAGGGCCGTGGTCCCTGGGCCCACCGGATGCAGCAGACCAGGCTCCCCCAGCCGATCCAACACCAGTTCTCCCAGCCAGACACCTTCGACACACCTCTCTGCACTCCACACGATGACACCAAAAACACAGCCAACGCCAGGCGAGTCTGCCGCCAGACCACCCCCAGTGCCATCGGAACCACTGGCCTGCATGGGCCAGCAGCCCGCCCCGCTTCCTCACCCTGCCAGACCGCCCTCAGTGCCCCCTCCTCAGGCGCAGCTCCAGGCAGGGCCACATTCCCTGGGCCTATGGGACACAGCAGACCAAGCTCTCCCAGCCAATCCAACGCCACCTCTCCCAGCCATCAAACGAAGACACAAACTTAGACGCAGACGTGGACAAAGACACTGTGTGGACGGTACTGGGAGAGGCTGCTACAAAGATAGCTAGATTCTTAAAACTCTTACACCGAGGAACAATGACATGCTTATTCTCAAACTTCTGATAATGTTTAACACTTGGATCTCCTTATTCCTTCATTATGATCACCTGTACATGGGCCTGTTACCCTTGGTGGGGTCTACCCTGTATGCTATCTGGGTTTTAAAGCTCACCCCATGTGATTATACAGAGACTAATGCACTTCTGGACAACTTTTACCCAAGCTAACTCCAGCAATAAGGCAGCAAGGAAAAATAAAAGATAATAACAGTTTACTTTTGATGAAAATCTGACATTTCGGCCTTTAGTTGGTGTTCTGGATTGTGTGTTTGGCTGAAGTGGACCTATGAATAAATGTAGCATGAAATGCCACTGTTGCCATAGTCGACTCCAAGGCCAGTCCCCTTCAGACAAAAAAGTGGGGCGATATATAACGTTCTCAAATCTCTTCACATTCACATTTTCTTGTCTTCTTTTGCTCCAGTGTGTGCTTGACTCAATCACAATGCCATCAGGAATTAACACATGAAACTAAGAGTCACATGTAAGGCTTGTGTATTACAGTGCGTGCAAGTTGGGTGCCCATTACATAAATGGTGTTAGATAACGTGACGGCTTGCATTTTAAATTACAAAAGAAATCTGACTTCTATAATCCCTGCAGCGAAATCTTGATCTTTATTCTGATGTTCGCCCCAAACAGTTGCTCTCTCGACTCTTCTGGAGCTGAAAATAGCACTGCAGTAATACGATGCATCTCTTTTCCCTTCCTTCTCGCCCTCCTTTCCGACAGCCCACTTCACTGACAAGGAAAGGCTTAAGCGTGCACGTCATCTGTCATACAGGAGAACTGACGGGATAAAAAAAGCCACAACGTCAACAAAATCTCATCTCAACATGGTATATAAGATAAATGTGGGCCTAGCCCCCACAATTTTTTAAGAGCCCCCTCGCCCCCCTCCAAAAAAGAAATATGTGGGGCGTATCTCTAGTTGACAGAATATGCAGGGCCAGCAAATCATCTTCAAAGGCAAATACCATTCAGATTGAAAATCCGTGCAAATAGTATTAATGGTATTTGAAAAAAATACTGTTATCTTAACAATACTTGTAGCTTATCTGCTGGTGTAAGTTAATTTTCTATAGGCATGCCTCCAGCCTGGGAACATCAGTGTGGGCGCAGCTACTCGGCTTCATCCCTTCCACTAGCGGGGATTTGAAACGTCTTGCTTTGGGACAGTTTAACAGGTAGCATGCTTGTATGAAGACACAGGAAGCTTGAACACAGATCCCTCGGTTGCGAAACAATCTGCTCACCCACTCCATCGTCTATTCTCCAAATGAAACGGGACAGTCCAATTAATACTTGTGAGCATAACAAACCCCCCCAAAAAGCAAAATCTGTGCCTCTTTGTTCCATGACTTTACCACCACTCTGTCTTAAGCTGATTCTGGGCTGCAACCCATATTCCAAAGCTTTTGATACACAAAAATGTGGCAACCATGAGCAAAGAAATAAATAAGAAAATAAACACATTATATTGCTTGCTAATTATTCAGCATAGTCACCGTATGCAATTCAGTCTGATGCAAATATCGTCAGGATCACAGCATCAAAATGTATTATTGGTTAATAATTCAGAGCTTATTATCAAACTAATTCCAATGCACAAAAGAGCCAACAAAAAACCTGTTTAACATTAACTCACGGAGATTGCTGCCATCAACAATCTGCCCTTTCTATCAATAATAAATCATCAGGGAGCTAGGTGTCAGACATCTGTCTATACCGTCTCTAATAAAGGAACCTTTCTCCCACATTAAATAATGAGCTCATAACTGTGATTATTGCAAGACATCTAATGAGAAAAACGAGGGAAAAAAAACCATCGGCTACAGTACAGAACCAGCATTTGCAAGCAAATATTTGTTTAAACATAATTTATGTTTGCTAACATTGCGTTTGTGCTAGCTAACACTAGTGAAAAATAATATTGGTAGTGATGTGCAATGTGTAAATCACTATTAGGTGACTAAACCATCTAAACCAGGACACGGCTGTGCTTCTGCTGATGGACATGTTTGCCTCCATACATCAACTCACAGAGATAAGGCTGAACCATCCAGACACTTTATGTTTGTGCGATGTCTGCGGTCTCGCGCGGCAACAAGAGATTGTTGGCGAGATTGCGGTGCAGCCAGGAGAGCTGAAACGGAGGCAATGACAATCAAGTGTGATCTGACCTTGAATTAACAGTCCTGTGAAATGTTCTACTACACCAGATGGGTTACAACAGCTATTAAGATTTTTTTCCCCCTTCAAATTCCAATCTTGATGGATGCTTGGTTTGTCACATAACTGTGATGCAGTTCAATTTGATTCACTTCAGTTCAATAAATAATCGTCCAAGAGGGACAATAAATTTTTAAACATCAATGTGTATAAATACTTTACAAGGTATACTTTACATTACATAATTATATTTATGAAGCACATCGCATGTAATAACGGCAGTGGGGGTGACCCCCCAATGAATAGGGTGGATTGATCAATAGCAGACCCAGGCAGGCTAGTTCTGTTCGATGGCTCCAAGGATAAAGGTGATGCACATGCACATGAACAATTTAACAACGTGAAGTAAAATTTCAGAGGCATTAAGGTGTGTTTGGCATTTCAGAGAGCCTGAACACTGTTAAAGAACATTTCAGTATTAACACGGGTGTGAGCGTGTTGAGCCCCAGTCCCCAGCTCACTGTGCTTCTCCTGACCTTTAATTTTTCTTTGTGTTTTGAGATACTCACTCCCAAACAGCGCTACACTCTGCCTTTGATTATCGGCAAAGACAGAGCGTCTGAATCCAGCCACCAGGCCATTAATCTGTGGCAAGGTGGACCGGGTCTGAGAGATGAGGGAGCCTTCAGTGGCAACCCACAGAGAATTATCTGCTCGCCCTTGCCCGCCTGCTGCAGAGCGCCCCCCCGCCCCCCCACTGGGCCCAAACCACAGCATGAGAGAGACCAATAGCCACCCGTAGACAGACTGCAGACATTGATGTGGAAAGAAGGGATAAAAACATGGTCCATCTACACTGAACAGATAAAACAAATGTTTAAGCCGGAAAAAAAGCGTTGGAAGAGTAGAGGAGTGTGCCGAGGCCCTTCTACAGTCAATTCTAAATAACAAACATGAAGAGATGCATGTGTTGCCCACAAATATAAAGACATAGAAATGTCATTACTCTTATTAGAGTAGTTGTTATAACCTGTTCATGTCCACTTTACTGTTTGAAAGATATCACTGAAGGGCTCAGATGGATTGAATTTGTTTTACTTTTCTTGCAAACTCTCAAATTATCCCAGCCGTAATCCAAATCATGACATGCTTTAGGGCTGGACAAATACAAAAAAAACACACGCAGTTGTCCTCTGGGCAACCAACTTCCAAAATGTGGGTGCCCATTACCACACTTTGGTTGCTTATGTTTGTATTTCGCTCTTATAAAGGGGTTATGAGTCTAAAGACAGAACAACGTTGCAAGAATTCAGGGGGCAGCTGGGAATCGAACCGGGGTTCTTCGCACCACGGGCAACTGCGCTAACCAGTCAACTAAAGAGTCCAACCCGTTAGCCAAGGGCTAGCGAGTCTACACATGGATGGTCTTTACACTTTTACAATACCTTAAAAGTAGAAATAAAATAGAAGTTTTATTTCTACGCAAGTTGTCTTCAAGAGTTGGCTGCCAAGGATTGATAGGTGGTTGTCCAGGGCACCCGGACAATGCATTTTCCAGCACTGTGCTTTTAGTTTATTTGCAGACGTCATACATTTTTTTTTTAAAAAGAGCAACATTTAAAAAAAAAAGTAAAATGTAAATACAACCCAAAGCTTATGCTGTATTCACATGGAATCAGGGAGATGGTAAACTGAAAGGGAAAAACCACAAACCACGCGACAGAAAGGCAGGACAGCTAAAACAATACATGGGTTACTACGGTGATTTTGTTTTTTTTCATTCTGATATACTCTATTGATCCCCATTGGGAAATTGTGCTCTGCATTTAACCCATCCTAGCTGTGTAGTTGGGAGCAACAGGCAGCTGCCTCGCTCATGGGGCACAGACAGGAGTATTAACCTGAAACGCATGTCTTTTTCATGGTGGGGGAAACTGGAGCACCCAGAGAAAACCCACCGCAGACACGGGAAGAACATGCAAACTCCACACAGAGGATGACCTGGGATGACCCCAAGGTTGGACAACCCCAGGGTTCGAACCCAGGACCTTCTTGCTGTGAAGCGACAGTGCTAACCACTGCACCACTGTGCCACCGTTTATCCGATTCCATGTGAGTGCAGCATTATTCCTGCTTTACACAGGTGTATTTTACTTCCAGAAGAAGAGAGGGCAGGCAGGGTGGAGTGGGTGGAGAAGAGTGTCAGGGGTGATTTGTGACAGAAGGGTACCAGCAAGAGTTAAAGGGAAGGTTTACAAGATGGTTGTGAGACCAGCTTTGTTATATGGTTTGGAGACAGTGGCACTGACGAAAAGACAGGAGGAGGAGCTGGAGGTGGCAGAGTTGAAGATGCTAAGATTTTCACTGGGAGTGACGAAGAAGGACAGGATTAGGAATGAGTATATTAGAGGGACAGCTCAAGCTGGACGGTTTGGAGACAAAGCAAGAGAGGCAAGATTGAGATGGCTTGGACATGTGTGGAGGAGAGATGCTGGGTGTATTGGGAGAAGGATGCTGAATATGGAGCTGCCAGGGAAGAGGAGAAGAGGAAGGCCAAAGAGGAGGTTTATGGATGTGGTAAGGGAGGACGTGCAGGTGGCTGGTGTGACAGAGGAAGATGCAGAGGACAGGAAGAGATGGAAACAGATGTTCGGCTGTGGCGACCCCTAACGGGAGCAGCCGAAAGTAGTAGTAGTAGTAGTAGTAGTAGTAGATTTTACTTCCAGAATAAACATGAATGTTTAGCTTCTATGGGTGTATTTAGACTCAAACAGAGGCCTTGAACAGTGAAAGGCTCTCCAAACACCCTTCCTGCAGAATTTGATGGATGAATGTAATATTAAGAAGCTAGAGCAAAACAATGCAGCACATGTTGACCGCCTTTTTTTTTCCTTTGACTTCAATTTTGCATTTCAATGATTTAAAATTGTTTCCCCCCTGATGTGTTAACTTCTCTTGCCTACTCATGCAACGAGAGCACTCTATCCGAGGAGTGAATTTATGCAGCCTTTATTTGGCAGTTTGTCTTTGCGATAGGGGAGGAATGAGAACGTGATGCTGTGAGAAAGCAAGTCGCAAGTATTTTTGCACAGTTCCCTGGCGCAAGAAAGAAGGAGGTGAACAGAATCGTGTGACCACTTTAACAAATTTTCTTTTACTCTCCCTCCCATCATGTGCAGTTTTTAGACCGTGCTCCTTGCACGAGGGATGAGGTTATGAAAGTATCCCCCCCCTTACTGCAATCGAATAAACTTGAATGCATCTGTCTCTTTTTTTTTTGTTCACCTCAGCACAATTCACACTGCATAATTCTGTGGCATCTGTTTGCAAGGTGTTTTTTTCATTTACCTTTTTTCATCAGACAGGACAAAGTACAGGGCTCCCTGCAGGGACTCCAAAGGTAAGACAGTCTCGTCCAAGTAGGTTTCCATAATGATGGCCATTCACTTTCATTGGGTTTAAATACTGGCAAAATATATCTACTCTCCAGTTCTGATACTCTGACCTTGCCTACGTTTTGCCCTGTGTCCCCCCTGCACGATTTGCCATGGCTAGAGAGACGCTTTAACCGCCATCATAATGTAATCCTGTCCTTACCCTAGCTTTCGTCCCAGAGCAATTACAGAGTAGAGAGACACAGTGAGAGAAAGAGAGAAATCTAATATGATCTAATATGAATTGTGAACTGTGGCCCTCTGCACCACTGCAGCCTGGACTGAGGTGAATTTTAAATCGCATTTGGTAGGTGTTGTCCTCTAAGAGGGCTTTGGATCACATACTGGCCAAGCTGCACTTCAGTAGTCAGTCTTAGTGTGATTATAGATGTATCCGAGTATCTCATAAAAAGCAGAATCATTCTGTTTGGTTAATAACACTGCTTAGGAGGTTAAGGGGATTTTCTATCTACAGTGAGCCTGTTGTGACTGAGGTTTTATGTCTGCCGTGAATTGATTTAAGAGGCAAGTGTAAGAGGGATATTTTAACCTTCACCCAGCCTTTTTACCAAGTTATTTTTTAGGGTCTCAGTTGCTCATAATTCTTTAGATTTAATGCACTATTGCACTGATTATTTCTGTTCAGGGTACATTTTAAAATGTTTTATTTATGTTTTTTAGATTTAGTTTCAACACATTCGTTTGTCTATGCTGGCTATAAGAAATTCAAGGTCACCGTGGCTGTTACCTATCCCAGCTGTCATTGGACAGAGTGTAGGGAGATGGACAGGCTCCCAGTCCATCACAGGGGCCAAACACACAAAATACTTGATTCAGAGTCTCTATTTCATCTATTTCATGCATGTTTTTTGGCAGTGGGAAGCAGCACTATCCGCTAGGCTACATGCTAACCCTCTCTCAAACCACTGGTAAATGTTTTCTTCGCGAGAGGTTCGTCTATTTTAACATGTTTGAAGAAAAACTTAGTAGTTTTAGACATTAAGAAAATGGTTTTAGCACGTAGAAAATGTTTTTACATTCGCTTATATTATAGTTGACTGTATGACGCTCACGTGCGGCTCCTCCCAACAAGCTGGCTTCCTAGTAGGCTTGGTAGTTTAAAGGGTATTTGAAAACAGTACTGGATCTAATGGTCAAACCCCTGGTGATATACAAGGGATAATAAATTCAGTTTTTTTTCTTTTGTTTTGTTTTTTTGTTTTTTTCCCCCCATCAGGCTAAACATATAAATTGTTCTGCAGATGTGGCTGGAAAGAAAGAAAAAAAAATCCACTTCAAGCCAATTGTAAATGAGGCCAGGGTGTTCACTGTGTGAGACTGGGAGCTTTTTGTTGACGGGATGTACCCAGCTAAGCTCTGCTGCCTGAGCCGTGTGTTCGCTTTACATCTGGGCAGAGCCAGAACAAAAGGGCAGACGCTAACCCAAGAGGCAGCACCAGCATTAGCACACTGATTACCATATCATGCACGGAGGTGCACGCCCACCGGCACCGCTATATTTGACCCACACACACACACACACACACACACACACACACACACACACACACACACACACACAAGAAAGCAAGTACACACATGCACACACGCATGTGCAAATGTACACGCTCACCCTGGCTCCAGAACCAGAATATGGTGTCTTGATCGTGACTGAGAAGCAGAGGGATGAAATGAGTGTGAAAGCGAGGGAGAGCGGCAAGTGAAAAAGTGAGCGAGAAGTGGGGATGGCAGCTGGTGCTACCCACCAACCTCCTGCTGTCCGATTTCTCTCCTCTCCTCTCCTCCTCTCCTCTCCTCTCCTCTCCTCTCCATCTATCTCTATTTCATTTCCGCTCTTCATTGCCCCAACACTGTTTTCCCTTCACTCTACATTAAGCTTTAATTTCTATCTATCTATCTATCTATCTATCTATCTATCTATCTATCTATCTATCTATCTATCTATCTATCTATCTATCTATCTATCTATCTATCTATCTATCTATCCATCCATCCATCCATCCATCCATCCATCCATCTGATTATTCCACATTAGGGGACAGAACGAGAGAAACAGTAACACATCATCTATAACTTAAGCTCCCACTGCAATGCAGATGACAAGCCACACACACACACATCTACACTCATGTGCACACACACACACATCTGCACTCACATGCACACACA